>NC_140584.1:941476480-941548980 GCF_964204655.1 Triturus cristatus
CAACGGATTCAGGACTCTGCTGCCAGACTACTCTTGCATATCGAATCGCGAGACCACATAGTCTCTGCCTTGAAAGCCCTGCATTGGTTACCGGTTGCCAGAACATCCACGTTCAAGCTGCTCTGTATCACCCACAAAGTGATACATGGAATGGGACCGCTCTTCATCAGGAATAAAATCACCAAACACATTCAACAAAGGAACATCCGCTCTAGAGTGCCACCTAGCCTCAAAATCCCAAGATACACGAAAATAAACATGGTGTCATATCCTTCTCTGTTCAAGCAGCCACACTATGGAACTCTTTACCCCCCCAACATAAGATCCACGGATAACCACCTTTTCTTCAGAAAACTATTCAAGAATTGGCTCTTCCCCACAGAAGCGCCATACGCAAACAGAAATATACAGCATATACCTCTATATATAAGCATTTATTTGTATTATAGATTTGTACCTATATATGTGTATTACTTTGTATAAACATGTAGAATAATAATGTTTAAAAAAAAAGGTTTTTACGTACAACACTTGAAAACCAGAGTTTATCTAATGCATCTTTAATCTACATATACTTACTTCCTTTATGTGTCTATATACCTTCCATGTACTAGGATCTATAAATTTCTTACTTTTCTCCTAAAAAAAGCATACAATGCACTACCCTATTTCTCACCCTATACCTTTCTCAATATATCCTCTACCTCAACTCTCCAACTCATCTCAAACCACCATCTACTACTCTTTCCAATTCACTACCCCATTTCTCACCCTATACCTTTATCAATATCTTTAATCTACATATAATGACTTCCTTTATGCATCTATATACTTTCGATGTACTTATGGATCTATATATTTATTACTTTCTTCTAATTCAGCATATCCAATGCACTACCCTATTCTCACCCTATACCTCTCTCAATATATCTTCTACCTCAACTCTGACTCATCTCAAACCTCTTTCTACTACTCTTTCCAATGCACTACCCTATTTCGCACTGTATACTTCTATCAATATATCCTCTACATCCACTCTCTAATTCATCCCAAACCCCATACCATTAATATGATACCAAAATAATCCCTTTCTAGACTCTCCCCTACTCTACCCCTCCTTGCATCATCTGACACCTTTTCCTATACCAATCCCCCAAAATAAGCCTTTCTAAACTCTTCCCCTCTGACTCTTCCCCTCCATATCCCTTTTTACTCATCCCAAGCCTACTCCTACTGCTATGACCACCAAAACAAAAATAAACAAAGAAAGTTTCAATCATTCCCTCTTCTATCCCTCCACTATCCTTTTCAATCAAAAGAACAGGCTAACATGTCCACTTCTCAAATTTCATATTTCACTATACTAATTCACCACTAATCCCTTATGGGTTCCAGAGTAGCGCACTACTCGCCGAAAAAGCACTTTGACACCCCATCAGGGATAGCAAGCACTATATATATGCAAACCTTTTTCCCTCTCCTATCCCTCCGCTACCCTTCTGAATCCAAATAACTGACTAGCTTATCTTCCACTGAAATTACTTTCATATTTCACTATACTAATTCAACACTAATCCTTTATGGCTTCCAGAGTAGCGTGCTACTGGCCGAAAAAACGGTTCGACGCCTCATCAGGGGTAGTAAGCACTATATAAATGCAATTACAATACAATACAATCCAGAGATGCCCACGTCGCCACCTGACAGATGTTCAGAAGAGGAATGCTGCATGCTAACGCAGTGGTTACAGCTTTAGCTGTGGTGGAGTGAGCCCGCAAGCACTCAGAGGGCTGTTTCTTGGCCAATGCGTAGCAGACCTTAATGCGCAGGATGATACATCGTAAAAAGGAGCCAAAAATGGGAAGGCAGTGAGAAGCGGACCAACATAGCCCACGAAGAGTTGATTATCCACCAGGATCTCTTTAGTTATGGTATACTGATTTGTGTAGCGCACCAATCACCCGAGAGGGTATCCAGGCGGTTGGGTAGGTGGGTAGATGTGAGGTGCTTGTATGAAGAGCCAGATCTTCAGCTTCTTGCGGAACTCAAGAAGTGAGGAGGAGGCTCAGATGTTTTGAGGGAGTTCATTCTATGTCTTGGGAGCGATGTAGTTTAAGTTAATAGGCAACCTCCAGTTTTGCTTTTGCTGATGCAGGGAATGAGTGCAAGTGAATAGTGAGGCAGAGCGTAGGTGTCTGGTGGGTTGGTCAAAGTGTATGCAGCTGTTCAGCTATTCTGGTCCTGTGTATGTCTGTGTGAGAAGTTTGAATTCGCTGCACTTGTGAATGGAGAGCCAGTGAAGCTTCTTGAGGTGCGGTGTGATGTGGGTGCGGTATGGGAGGTCAAGTATGAGTCTTGCAGTGTTGTTCTGGATGGCCTAGAGTAAATGTAGGAGTTGTTTGGAGATTCCGGCGTAGAGAGTTTTGCCGTAGTCCAGCCTGCTGTTGGTGAGTAATGTGTGACGGTACTTCTGGAGCACTGAGTCAATCATTTAAAGATCTTTTGTAGCATTCATATAATGTGGAAGCAGGAGGTGCACATGCGTTGACTTGGGCTGTCGTGTTGCGCTTGTCGTCTAGGATGATCCCTAGATTTCTTGTGTGGTCTGTGGGTGTGGGTGTTGGTCTTAACTCCGACGGTCACACGTGGAGTCCCATGGAGAGGTCTTGTTGCCAAAGAACAGTATGGAGTTAAGCTGCAGGCAGTTTGTTCGCATCCAATCTGCTACCATGGTCATGGAGTTGGTGAAGTTACTTCTGGTGGTGGGTGTCTTGTCTGTCAGGGAGAGGATGAGCTGGGTGTCATCAGTGCAGGAGATCACAGTGCTGTCTTGTGATCTGATGATGTTGGCGAGAGGTGCCATCTATATGTTGAAAAGGGTAGGGCTGAGGGACGATCCCTGTGGGATTCCGCATATCAGTCTCTTGGTCTCTGATGTGAAGTGGTACAACCTGACCCTTTGGGTTCTTCCCAAGAGGAAGCAACAGACCCATTTGAGAGCAGATCCTTGTATGCCAATCTTGACGAGTCTTTTGATGGCGGTGTTATGGGAGACCATGTTGAAGGCAGCAGAGATATCAAGCAGGATGAAGCGATTTCTCCTCAGTCAAAGATGATTTGCATGTTGTCAGTGGCCGCGATGAGTGCTGTTTCAGTGATGTGGTTCTTTCGGAGTCCTGAATGTGTTGTCTAGAAGATGGTGAAGTTCGAGATGGGTTATGAGTTACCTGTTGATGCCTTTCTCAATCACTTTGACTGGATAGGGCAGCAAGGAGATAAGTCAGAAGTTGCTCAGTTGATTGAGGTCAGCCTTGCATTTTTTGAGGATGGCGTTGATTTCTGCAAGTTTTTATTTATCGTGCAAAGTTGCGTACGTATTTAGGTGTTGATGATGTGGTTCAGGGTGGTGCTAATTAGGGATGTTGCCAAGTTGTAGATGTAGTGTAGGCATGGTCTGTTAGAGCTCCTGAGTAGATGGTCCGTATGATTGCCACTGTGCCATTTGGTCAGGTGGCTAGTCTTGGTTGATGGAGAGTAGGTTAACAACGAGTTCTCTGGGGACGGGTTGGTGTGCAAAGCTACTGTATATTTTTTCGATTTTGCTGTGAAGGAAGTTAGATAGGTTGTCACAGAGTTGTTCGGAGGCAGAGAAGTTGTTGACAGTGGCTAAGGGCGAGTTGATATCCTTAATGATTGAGAACATTTCCTTGCAGCTGCTGGAGCTTCCTTCGATGCAGTCCACTAGTACTTTTTTCTTGGAGCCTCTTATTTGCTGGTGGTAGTGTCTGAGTGCAGTCTTGTATATAGGTCTGTCTGTGGTGTCGTGGCAGGCTCTCCATTTCCTTTCTAGCTATTTACAGTGTTGTTTGGTGCCTTGGAGGTCTTCTGTATACCAGCTGGCCTGCTTGTTTGATCTACTATATTTATTGGGTTTGATGGGCGAGTGAGTCTGTGCAATTCTTGATCCTGTTATTTAAGTTGTTGATGTCATTGTCGAGGTAGTCTGTGGGTCTAGGTTGATCCGTGCTGAGGAAACTGAGCCAGTCTGCTAGGAATGCTGAACACGAGTGGGATGCTGACTTTAGGTGTGTTGATTTGGAAGTGGATGATGCAGTGGTCTGTCCATGTGAGTGGTGTGGTGGAGTTGTATATGATACTGTGGCGAAGATGGGCTCCCTTGTATGTCCTGTGGTGTGTATAGGTTCTGGGACGAGCTGTGCGGCCAAGGTAGAACAACAGTGCTCTTTTTGGGTCCAGCTAGTGGAGTCTCTTCTCTTTGGAGGGATGAGTCGGCTAATGCTCTGGCCTACATAGAAGAGCTTGACAACTTTCAGAAGGAAGGAGGCATGTGAACGGACGGTCTGGGTAAAAGAAGGTGTAGCGAGAGTGCACAGAGAGGGCCAGTAATTCGGTGAGCCTCCTGGCCGATGTAATGGCCACTAAAAAGTTTTATTGTTCAGTAGTCAAAGATGGCAATTGTGCAAAGGTTTGAATGGCACACACATCAGGAAAGTGAGAACAAGGATGAGGTCTCACTGAGGCATGATAAATAGCATAGGGGGAAACGTGCTGCAGACATATAAGGAACCTTGTTACAAGAGGGGATTTGAAAATAGAGGGTTGCTCTGGCAACTGTTGTAATGCAAAAATTGCATTAAGATACACTTTGACAGTAAACAATGGCTGCCATGTATAGAGGTCCCCAAAGTGATATCTACAAACACTAGAATAAAATCTACACAATTCAATTATCGCCATCACACATATCTAACTCCACACAGGCTGGCGCGAATGTAGGCTACGTCTATTGACATATGCCCCCAGTGCCAAAGTCCAGAGGCCACATTTCCCCACATGGTCTGGTCATGCCCCCAAATAGTGATATACTGGTTAGACGTATCTACAACACTATCAGAGGCAATGGAAACAGAGCTCACGGTCCCGGGAACACACTTTATATTAGGCAGAACAAAAAAAAATGCTTGTTGCAAGAATCTCAACAAATTCTTGGACCTGGCGCTCGGCCTGGCCAAGCGCGGACTAGCCATGACCTGGAAATCGGCAACGGCGCCTTGTATTACCACTTGGCTCGCTGACCTTTGTAGGGCACTTCTAGTGGAACATGAGACCCTCGAATCCACCGCGTCACACGCGCCCACCTCTGCAAACCCATTGGATTGGCATAAATATTTAGCTAATGTAGAAGCAAAATTAAACGTGACAAAGAGCACCCCACAACAGGGCCTCGATAACTCAAATGGCCCCCCACGACCCCGGACGTCAATCCAGTAATACCAGGAATAACCTGCATCGACATGCGCCACACTGCGCTCACATCAAACCTGCCTAACACCCTCAATGCTAGACAAATAAAGGTATTAGGATGTGAATAGAGTCACGCCTAACAGCAGACATTGTGTACATACATTACTTTATGGGACAGCTTTTAATAAATTTTTATTGAAAATGTTATTGTATTATGCATGCAATTGTAAGACCCAGCAGTGTCACCAACATTGTGACACTGGTATACTTGTCGATATAATGCTACATGTAAACTTATCTGTATCCATGCACTTTTTGTAACTGTTTGGATGAAAATATGCACGCTACATAATGCTATGGTTAAAAGCTCAAACTTATGAAAACCAATAAATAACATTTTTTTTAAAAAGATACACTTTGACAGTGCCAATAGCAAAGGCCTGCTGGACCAAAGATAGGGCAAACAAAATAACCCTGGATAAAAGGTGCAGAAAGGGGTTCAATGTTGTGGGAAGCACACAATGACACAAACGTATCCTAACGGCATGTGTATACCGACTTGATCCTGGCTGCCACAAAAACATATATCTCACAACAAGGTCAATGAGGAGAGTAAATCCACACACTGTATTGCTCCTATATCTAAACTCACAAAGAAATACCGTATTGGAAAAGATATCAAAGTTTAATTACAGAAGTGCACAGAAAACACACCTTCAAAAATATTAGTTTTTAAAGACGAGAACCCTCACTCACCATGATGGTGACATGCTTCATCATTGGGTCCCCTCTTGCACACAGTGTCCGCAAGGTACACTGTGTGGGCTTCTACTCTCCCTTAGGAGAGGAGCTGAGGTGTTTTAACACTCCAATGTGAGTCTGTGAATGAGGGGCAGAGTACAAATGTGATTTAAAACCATCTCTCTATAGAGAAAAATTATTTATTGGTTCTCTCTTAGGGATGGATCTTAAAATAAGGAGTGTGACGATAGGGATAAAATATTTCCTATCTGACTAGGTCAGGTCAACATGTTTCTGCCAAACTGATGTGAATTCGTGGCATTCATCAGGACCATTGTCTTGTCACTCTGCTTAAAAATAATAATGAAAAACCATACTCATAATTCGTAGGTGTGGATAGACCAACATCAATTTGGTCTTCTTACTGTGAACACAAAAGAAAAACACACTTTAATATCTCAAATTGTACCATATATATAAAACGTGTCTGTCACCCAGTGTATATGGAATCCGTGCCAAATAACACCCCAGTGACGCAAACACCAAACTATAATGAAAACATAATTCTCACCATAAAGCAGATCAATACCTGCCAATACCTTTCATTGGTCCTTATGTTTAGCGGGTATCTAAGAATATGAAAACAAACTTTGATGCCACAAAAACATCACAGACTTTGGGCACAAAATGTCACAAGCTGTCAACTGTCACCGCTCAGTCTCCAAGAATGTAGATGTAGGGGGCGCAGGATTGGGATCAGAACCTGCCATGTTGCTGAGACAGAAGATCCTCCCAAAGGGGCAGCCTGACTGGAGGAGTAATGGTCATGCTCAAAAGCTCAGATTACAAGACTCTCCATGACAAATCCGGAGCCAAAAGAATGACTTGGGGCCCAGTCATTCTTGAGCATTCTGGGCAGGAGTGGTATTGGCGGAAAGGCATACAGGAGGCCTGAGCTCCATTCAAGACGAAAAGTGTCTCCAAGCGAGAGTTGCCCTGGAAACTCCTGCATGCAAAACTGTTGACATTACGCATTCTCAGTGGTGGTGAACAGATCTAACCAAGGTTATTCCTATTACCAAAAGAGACCATGCACCACTTCTGGATGGAGATGCTATTTGTGTTCCTTTAGGGAGCTGCGGTTGAGTTTGTCCGCTATGGCGTTCAGCGAGCACGGCAGTTGTTGAACCATCAGGGAAATGCCCTGACATTATAGCAATATCCAAAGGTGCAGGACCTCTTGACACAGGGTCCATGACCCCAACCCACCCTGTAGGTTGCAGTACCACATGGTTGTTGTGTTGTCCGTATACACCTGAAGCAGCCTGCCCTTGATCCAAGGAAGAAGGGCTGTTAATACCAAGTGAATTGCCCGAAGCTCCAACAGGTTGATATGGAAATAGGACTCTGCGGAAGACCAGAGTCCTCTGATCTCCACCTCGCCCATATTGTCACCCCAATTCAAGAGTGACGCATCTGTCCCTACCGTTAGATCTGGGTAGAGAAGGGAGAGGGGTCTGCCAACCCAACAGCAGTTCATTAGCCACCACTGCAGGTCATTTGAAGTTTCCTCCAAGATCTGGACCATATCAGAGAGTTTCCCCCGACACTGAGCCCGCTGGGCCTTCAAGCCCCACTGCAGAGCCAGCATATACAGCGGGTATGTGTCACCAATAGGAAGCAGGAGGTCATGAGGCCCAACAGCCTCAGGGTCAGTCTCACCAAAATCTAGGATAGAGGCCAAAACGTTGGTATCATAATCTGAATATCCTGGACTCCGGCTCGGGAGGATAGGCCTGAAACTGCACCGTGTCCAGAACAGCTCTGATGAAAGGGAACATCTAAAGGAAGGCAAGTGCGACTTCAACATGTTGATAGTGAACCCCAGCGAGTACATGAGGTTTGCCGTAGTCTGAAGGTGGGCGACAACCACCTGGGGCAAGCTCGCCTTCAACAGCCAGTTGGCAAGGCAGGGAAGACTGAAATTCCTAACCTCCACAGATGATCTGCGACCACCGCCATCACCTTGGTGAATACCTGAGGGGCGTTGTTAAGGCCAAAAGATGGCATTGCAACCTGAAAGTGCTCTTCGCCCACCGTGAACCGCAGATGGTGTCTGTGGGCCGGCAGCACGGGAATGTTGAAATATGCATCCTGCAAATCCAACGCTGCCATTCACTTTCCTATGTCAGAAAAAAACTTGGGAGTGCATGAGCATTTTGAACTTCTCCTTTTTCAAGAAGGGGTTGAGATGGTGCAAATCCAGGATAGGATGAAGTACTCCATCCTTCTTTGCCACCAGAAAAAAGCAGGAATACAATCACGACCTACTTCTTATGACAGCACCATCTGTATGTCTCCCTTTGCCAGAGCCTTCACTTCTTGATGGAGCAAAGAGAGATGATCCTCCGGCAGCCGATCGTAAGTGGGTGGCACGGGTAGAGGGGTTGTCACAAAAGGGACGGAATAGTCCCTTTGGACTATCTGGAGTACCCAACAGTCTGACCGCCAGTGGGGGAGGTGAAGTCATATCCTGCCTTCCACTGGATGCCCATGATTGTCTAAAGGTGGACTAAAGAGGCTTGGAGGCAGTAGCTGCCCCGACCGCTGGCCACCTGTCCCATGTTGTCTGTGTGACCCTTCGCCGTGAAAAGGCTGGAGATTTTGCTGGCCATGGTGGCTGTAAGGGTATGGGCATGGTTGGAGACCCCTTCCGTGGCCAGGCAAAGGATGGAAGGCAGATTGGGGATGACAAAGGGCCATAGGCAAGCCAAGGGACTGAGCCCTATCTCTGGTGTCATTGAAGCACTCCAGTGCTGAAACCGCCTTGTCTCCAAAAAGGTGAGAGCCATTAAACGGCATGTACACGAGGGAAGCCTGGGCATCCCCTAAAAAGACAGATGTTGTCAGGCAGGCATGGCGCTGCAATGCCACGGACGAGGAAATCGATCTGCCAAGGAAGTCGTTCTGTTAAGTCCACTTCTGATGGTGAACACAGCCACATCACACCCATCGGCAACAGCGCGACAGAGTATGGCTCGTGCCTACTCCAGGACCACAAGCAGAACTTGCGCAACCGAATCCTATTGTTTAGGGGAATAACGGCACAATAAGCACACAGTGTTCACCGACCGCAGTGCCAGGCTGGTGGAAGAGAACATTCTCTTACCGAAGGTGTCCAGCCTCTTGGATTCCCTATCTAGTGGAGTGGTAGGGAATGCTCCAGTTTGAGTACAGGATGAGGAGTGGACCACCAAGTTCTCTGTGATGGGGTGCTGAGTAAGGAAACTGGGGTCCACAGAAGCAAAGTGATGGCAACGGGCAATCATCCTAGTCACAGGAGGCCCTGTGCACGGCTTGGACCAGGCCCCAATTAGGTCGTACGTAAGGGCTTCATTTAATGGGAGTAAAGGTTCTGAGGGGGTGACTCCCGGCTGAAGCACCTCTGTCAAGAACTTAGTCTTGACTGCCACTAAAGGCAGGTTAAGATCCAGGACCTCAGCCGCCCAGCGCACCACCATTGAAAATGAGGCTCCCGCCTGTGTAGTCACAGTTGGAGGGGAAACCAGGACGGTGTCAGGTGAGGTGTCCAACCCAATGGCCTCACCAAGTTTCTCATTCTAGTTGTCCTGTTACTCAGTTTGTTCAACTCCATAAAGGTCCATAGTTTGTTCTCAAACGTCTCCCTCACCAGATGTATCCATCAATTAAGGCACAGGTTACGCTCCAGGAGGAATTTCCTAAGTTGGCGCCAGACACGGCATCAGACTACTTTCATCCAGCTCAGTTTCCGATTTGGGGATGATGGTGGTGGCATCAGCAGCTTCTGCACTGGATCAGGCACCAAGGAAAGTCTTGCACTCGCCAGCGGATCTACTCCAGATCCAGCAATGGATCTATGGGGCTCGATTGGCACAGACGGCGAAACCGCCGGCATGGATGCATGGGGCCCGAAGGTGATCCAGGCGGGCCTGGCCACCCAAATATGAGGCACATGGCCACATAAAATTCTTTAAGTTGGGCAGTGGTCACTTCGACTCTTGGAAAATCTGTGAAGCACGGTGCGGACCCGGGATGGGGCCTCCACCACCTAGCAGGGCCTAGAGTGCCGACGTTCTCTTGTCTGATGACTGTGATGGACATGATGAAGTCAAAGAGCGTTTGGACTTCTTCATCTTCTTATGTTTGAAGGACTACCCTGACTTGCCCTGACTTTGAATGTGAAGATGAATGTCGAGAGGGTCCACGAATAGTCCTGGGACCTCTTATGCAAAGGGGACCGTTGAGTGTCATGGAATCGAACGAGGTTTGACAGAGAAGAGCTAGAGGAATTTCTCCCTCAGCGCCTTGGGGTGCATGGCGCAACAGTCTTGGTACTGCTTGGAGTTGTGTCCAGGCTCCACAAACATACCAAGTGAGGGTATGTCACCAACATTTGCCTATAACAGGCCCCACATGGTTTGAAACCAGCTACTTTCTTTGGGGACATCTTGAGATGAAAATCTGAAAAAGAGTCAACAAAAAGTCAAAAATAGACCAGTCAAAAAACAACTGAGGGGTAGCTTAGACTGATCCGCGCTATATGGCATGGAAAGTAAAGAACTGACATCAGCGTGCCGAGGTGGCGCCTATATGGGTACTGCACACGTAATTTCCAGCACAGACGACGCCCAGCCGAAGAATGCCACACACCAGTGGGCAGAGATATTACTCGAAAAAAATTCAGATTCAGTTAGACACCTGGGGTTATTCCAAAGTAAGGAATCTGCGGCTACAGAATGGAGTGACCTCTGGGCAAGGGTCCTGGCACTTATTTGATCACAAATTAAGTACTGCATACAGACAAATGGATGAAGAATGCCGACAGAAAGCCTTCATAAGTAAGTATATTATACACAGTAATTTAGTATAAAGCATGGCAAGTATGTACTAAATGAAAACAGAGAAATATCAATATCTGAGGCAAAGTCGCCCTGAGGTTGCTGAATGGTTATTGAAATGTGCATTTAAACGTTAGCCATTTTTCTGTTTCATCAGACGTGTTTTTCCAAGAAATACCGGAGATATTTTTGACACAATCCCGCCGACAGGTGGGTCAACCTGACCAGAAGATCGCCTGGGCAATGCCTCGATTGGAATAATTCAAGCGCCCACTTAGCCGATGCGACGTAATGGAGTGTGAACGGTTCTGCTAAAAGGACGCGCTGCTGCTCAGAAAACCAATACAGTTATAGATTTGAAATCCCAAGTATGTAAACACACTAATGTGCACGGCAAAGGGGCGATTTAACTCGCTGTAGTAAATGGCCCTTGGTGCCAGGAGCCTGCCTGACACTAGCCCACCTGGGCTTACTAAAACGCAGCTTTGACAAGCTCTTTCGTCAACGATTTCTGGTAGGCGTTCACCATTGGGTAAAGGCTGTAGGGGACAGATCATTAAATAACGGGTCTTTCCACAGCTGGAGTGCGAACGACCGTCCTAAGTAGCTCCGAGACCCAACTGTCTCAAAACTGTATTTTCGCCCCTTATGAGGAGGCTGAATGATTTCAGATGAGGGCGGCGCAGCAGCAGTGTCTTCCGTTGGAATCTTACGTTTTTGCGCTCAAGCATGCCATGCGTGCCAACCAGTGCCGGAAGAACGTATCTATCCTTCGATAGCACCCGTGTCCTCTCTCTGTGGAACAAGCGCGATTCCTGCGGCAACAGCGACACCTAGCGGCAGCTAAAAACAAACGGACTCCATGGCAGAAATCCATGGCACACTGGAAGCAATCAACAATAGGCCCAGCGCTCGCTCTAAGTTAGAAGTGCAGATACTAGTTATTTAGCGTTAGTCGTTCGTTTTTAAGCTATGTAAAAGAAAAACTGTTATTTAGTTCCATATCAACCTCCCCAAAGGCAGAATCCTTTCTGCCAAAAGCTTGCGTGTTAAAAGTTTTGTCCCATACACAAGTGGGATGAAAAATGTGGGGGTCTTTAAAATGGACATGCCCTAAGTAATTCAGGGTGGCTTGAATACGTAAATTACATTTCTGTAATACACATAGCGTGCCATCAGGCTGGTGTTTTTGTTTCTCCCTCAACTTTCTGTGGTTTCATCCAGATAGTTAAATTAGCACCTATAACCAGCCAGGCGTATTCTATTGACGTCGTCAATGATTGTTAGCTGTTTAAAATAAACGAGAAAGGGGGCGTGGCTTGAGCGCCGACGGGAATGGCAGCAGGTTGAACTGCTCCAGACTGAGATCGTAACGCTTGAAGGCAGACGATGAAGTGGCTTCCCGGTGGACTTTAACGGTGAATAAAAAATTAGCAAGCATTCGCGCCAAGAATTTTCAGTTCTATTAAGGACACGGAGGCGAGGATTCAATCAATCAATCAATCAAAGACATTTCTAGAGCGCGCTACATACCCGTAGGGTCTCAAGGCGCTGGGGGGGGGGGTGCCGCTACTGTTCGAACAGCCAGGTCTTCAGCTTCTTCCTGAAGGAGAGGTGGTCTTGGGTCAGGCGCAGGTCGGTCGGGAGGGAGTTCCAGGTCTTGGCGGCCAGGTAGGAGAAGGACCTTCCTCCTGTAGTCGCTCTTCGGATGCGGGGGACGGCGGCGAGGGCGTGGCTGGCAGATCGGAGGTGGCGTTTGGGAGCGTAGAAGTTGACTCGGCTGTTGAGGTAGCTCGGGCCTTGGTCGTGTAGGGCTTTGTGTGCGTGGGTGAGGAGGCGGAAGGTGACTCTCTTGCTGACGGGGAGCCAGTGGAGGTCTCTCAGATGTCCGGAGATGTGGCTGGTTCGTGGGATGTCGAGGATGAGTCTGGCTGAGGCGTTTTGGATCCGCTGGAGTCTCTTCTGGAGCTTGGCGGTGGTGCCGGCGTAGAGGGCGTTGCCGTAGTCCAGTCGGCTGGTGACGAGGGCCTGGGTGACGGTCTTCCTGGTCTCTGTGGGGATCCACCAGAAGATCTTCCGTAGCATGCGTAGGATGTTGAAGCATGACGAGGAGACGGCGTTGACTTGCCTGGTCATGGAGAGGGAGGAGTCCAGGATGAAGCCCAGGTTGCGTGCATGGTCTGTCGGTTTGGGTGCGGTGCCCAGGGCGGGAGGCCACCAGGAGTCGTCCCAGGCGGAGGGTGAGGAGCCCAGGATGAGGACCTCCGTCTTGTCTGAGTTCAGCTTCAGGCGGCTGGTCGTCATCCACTCGGCTACCTCTTTCATCCCTTCTTGTAGGTTGCTTCTCTTTCTATTTATTGCTACTCACAGCAGCCAATGAAAAATAGTGTTAAGTAAACAAAAAACTCTACATTTCCCATGATGCATGTATTACATCACATCCTGCAATGCCCCATAAGAGCCGCCAACACCGGAACCTGTCCTCTTTCTTTGCTTCGAACCTTAAAGTCCAATTATATAACAAAAGTCCAACAATAGCTTCCAACGTGGAAGAACCAGACCAGCTGGGAGGAGCGTCATCTTCAACCAGGATTACACTTAATCCATCTTCTTTTCAGATCCTGAAAGGAGGAGAGATAGAACAACCCGCATAATCAGAGTATAAAGGCAAACGGGTGGGTATAAATTACAATACTGTAATGTAACCGGGTGGGATAATCCTCGCCTCCGTGCCCTTAATAGAATTGAAAATTCTTGGCACGAATGCTAGCTAATTTTTTATTCTATTACAGGACCAGAGGCTCCGTATTATGCTAGTTTAACGCTGATTAAAGACCACAGAGGATATATCACCCACCGGTTTATAATAAAACTGTTTAAATGTTGATTCAGAAGACCAATCAGCAGAACGCATGATATCTTGAACAGTAGAACCCAACATCAACGTTTTAGAGGCCATGGCGCCTCGGACAGAATGTGCACCAAAGACTTGAGTATTAATACCGGCTTCCTGCATACCATTTTTTAACCATCTGGCTATAGTAGCCGCAGTGACAGGTTTGTAAGGTTTCTGCAAGGCAATTAATAATTGCAGCACACCATCAGGCCGAGTAGACCTGGTACATTCTTCGTAGGCCTTAAGACATTGAACCACACAAAGCTTAGCATTATCAGGAAAGGCATGATATTCTATATTGCGTGACATAGTTTTAGTCCTAGACGTGATATTAAAAGAAACTCCTTCAGGAGTAAATACTCTACCTGTAATATCTAGAGCTTTAACGTCTGAGGAACGTCTACAGGCCGCCAGGCATAATAGCATGGCCAGTTTGGATGATAGTTGTTTCCTTGTCAACATATTATTGCTGGGCCATTGATTAAATAAGGAAAGAAATAACGAGACATCCCATAAGGAAGAATACGTCAGCTTGGGTGGATTAGCTACTCTAATACCTTTTAAGAGATAGCATACTAGAGGATGCATCCCTACCGGTTTACCCTCAACTTGAGAGAGGGCCGCCGATATGGCGGAACGGAAATTGTTGTTAACAGAACGATATGTCAAACTCTCAGAGGCTTTTTCGGACAGGAAATTTACAACAAAGGGTAATTCTGCCCCACGGGATCCACGTGTCATTCCACGCACCAACAAACCCAACACCTCCAAGCTGAAGAATTTTGTTTCCGGGTAGAGGGGGCCCACGCTTGGTTGATGAAGCCCAAAGCTTGTTCTGAAAAACTGGCATTTGCCAACGTTGCCGGAAAGTCTCCAGGCCATCAGGGACAACTGCCCCGATACTACCATCGGGTGCGTCTCCCCATGAGGGCCCTGGAGCATCATTGAGGACCATGGGATCCTCCTGGGGAAGTCGTAACTCGCCTCCAACAGTATCGGGAACCAAGGCTGCGACTTCCACAAGGGAGTCACCAAAATCACTTCCGCCTTATCACCTGTGTGAACACGCGGGAAATTAGAATGAAGGGTGGAAACGCATAATTCAGATGCGGAGTTCAATCCTGTGAAAAAGCATCCGTCGCCAGAGCTATCGGGTCCGGTCTCCAGCTGAGAAACTTGGATATTTGCAGATTCAGTCTAGAGGCAAAAAGGTCGATCTAGCTAAGGCCCCAGATCTCCTGCAACCACAGAACTATCTGAGGTTAGAGCTGCCGGTCGCTGTAATCCTTGAGATGGTGTGAATTCCAGTCCGCCACTACATTCGACTGACCCGGAATGTACTCGGCTATGACCGAAATCTGATGGTTCAGGCAATAATGCCAAAAGTCCTTCGCTATTTCCACCAACATTGAGGATCTCGTGCCCCCTAGTATGTTGATGTATCGAACCGCCGAGATGTTGTCCATCTGCAGAAGGATGCAACACGAGACCTGTTTGGGAGATGGTGTGTCCTGATCGCAAACGACCCTGCCAGGAGTTCTAGGCAATTGATGTGGAGATTTAGCTCGTCCAGGGACCAACGTCCCCCTGTGGAAATATTTCCGCAGCGCGCTCCCCAACCCAAACGACTGGCGTCGGACTCTATGACGACCTCCGGCAGAGAGCCGAAAATGGCTCTGCCGTTCCACGCCTCTACGTGTGCAAGCCACCACTGGATCTCCTCTCTCACCTCTTGGGAAAGAGGAACTAGATCTGTGTAGGAGAGACCCTTCTGCAAGTGCTGGATCTTGAGCCTCTGAAGGGCTCGATAGTGCAAGGGTCCCGGAAAAATCGCCTGAATGGACGACGCGAGAAGCACCACTATCCTGGCAATCACCCTGAGCGAGACCATCTATTTGGATAATAGGGAATACAGCTCCTTCTTGATGTCTCAAAGTTTGGAGCGTGGTAGACTGAGCTGAGCAGTCGGAGTTTATGACGAACCCCAGAAAATCTATCGACTGGGTAGGGCACAGAACAGAATTGCTTTCGTTGATCACAAACCCCAGATTTTGTAAGATACGGATGGTCATGCGCAACTGCTGTGCCGCCAAAAGTGGAGATCGTGCCATAATGAGAATGTTGTCTAGATATACTATCATGCGAACCCCCCCCTGTTCCCTGAGGTAAGCTATCACTGGCTTCAGAACCTTGGTGAAGCACCACGGTGCAGAGGAAAGTCCGAAAGGAAGGACCAAATATTCGTACCACCGGTTCCGCCATTGAAACTGAAGGAATCTTCGATGTGGGGAGAATATGAGAATGGACAGATAAGCGTCCTTCAGGTCCAGACGGACCAACCAGTCCCCTTGTTTCAGGAGATCTGCCAAAAGATGGATACCCTCCATCTTGAAGTGCTTGTAAGTCATGTACTGGTTGAAGCCTTTTAAATTGAGTACCAACCTGTAACCTCCGCCCTTCTTCTGCACCAGAAAAATATTGCTGCAGAAACCGCGAGGGCCCTCGTCGCAAGGTGCTATCGCGCGTTTCCGCAGCAATCCTTCGATTTCGGAATCTTTAAAATCGCACTCTAGTCGGGAAAAAGAAAGCTGTCTGGTCCGATGGGCCTGATAGGGAGTCTAGAAGAAATCTAGATGGAAACCCTGAACTGTTTGCAAGACCCAGGCATCCTGAGATAGTTGAACCCAATTGTGAGAGAAAAACTGCGTACGTCCCCCCAAGGGTAGAAGGAAGGGGTCCGGAGCACTTACCTGTAGATTCGGTGTTCTGGAAGCCTCCCCGATAGGATCCTCTATTAAAGCGTCGCTTGTTGAAGCGCTGCCTGGTGGGGTAGAAGGTTCCTCCACGAGTCGAGTCCCACTCTCCCCTGCCACGACCGAAGTCTCCTCGCTGGGGACCTTGTGAAAACTGACGGCCAAACGAGCATCCCCGGCCTCGTCCGGCCCTGTTGAAAACCCTAGCCTGAAAAACTCGCTTTATTCCCGACTGCGCCTTATCCAAGGTCGTGAATGTGCCCACATATTTGGCCACATCCTTGACGAAACGGTCCCCAAAAAGGTTCCCGTCCGCCAGGGGTCCAGGTTCTGCTCCTGCCAACTCAGTTAGGTTAGAGTACATGCGCATGAGTATGGATTTGCGCCGCTCTGTGGAAATGGCGCAGTTGGCGTTACCTAGCAGACATATGGCTCGTTGGGTCCAACCCACCAACACATGGGAATTTATAGTGTTCCCCGATTCTTGAGCTTCCAGGGAATTCTCCAGAATCTTGGCCAAAGGGCCGACTAGATCCAAGAGCTTATCCTGGCACCCTCGCCAGGCGCGATCGATACCCTTCTTTGGGTCCTTCGCAAACTTCTTGAGGAAGGTCAAAAGGCTAGAGTCAATTTCGGGGGTTTCGGCCACTTTATCCGAGATGTCAGGGCGAGGGCATTCGGAGCGTAGCCTGTTATGCACTTCCTTATCAAAACTCTTGCGTAGATTTTCATGCAAATATGCCGCCACCTCAGGAGTGGGCAACCAATCCGAGGATCTGGGGTGGAAGATGTCAGCGGGGTTAAATGTAAATGGAGTAGGGGTTGCCTGTGTAACCTCCACATGTTTGGATTTCTTCGTTCTCTTCTTAGGAGGAGAATCGTCAGGGGTATCAGAACTGGTTGTATCGGGCTCTGTATCGGAATCCTGACCTTTATCTTTGTCGGCATTAGGACGAGGAAGCGAAGAGTAAGAGGCAGAATGAGGCCACGGCTTAGGCTGGGAGCCGTCTGCAGGAGCCCCAGCTGGGGCAGTGAAGCCATGGCGCTTCGCAAACTTCTCCAGTTGCTTGGTTATAGGTTTCAATGCAGTAGCCAGCGCCTGCTGCACAGTTCCCGGAACTGTTTTCTCCAGGGCCTTGTTGACCGACTCCTGAACCGAGGCGTCCAGGGCCTCAACAATATTCTCTTCAATGGAAGGGGTACCCATTTCCTCCTCATATAAGGGATCATCCTCCTCATACTGCACCCAATTCTCCATTGCGGACCCAAATTTGTAAATATACTTGCTCATCAGGCAAATAGTAAGGAGGAGTAATAGGGGAGCCAACCCACAGCACAAATCAGAAGAAAAGGTACCTAGCTCTTCAGCATAGGCTGTATAACAGTTCTTGCAGCCCTCAGGGCGTAGTGGAGCCAAAAGAGCCAATAATATCCAAGGAGGTGTGGTCCTTCCAGGCCCAAATCGTTTTTGCAGGCAGCCAGGCATAATACAATGCTCAGAGGTAAAAATCCCTGGTGGAGTAACTAAAAATTGAAAGAAAAACGGGCAGTAGCAACGTGCGTAGCCCAATCCTACCAAAATATAGCCCAATTGGGCTACGCACGTCGAAACGAGACAAAAAACGAAAGTGACCGGCTCCAAGCGCATCAGCTGATGAGGGGAGCCTCGCGCTATAATTTATTCCATGGGAAACACCGCCGTGAGCGGAGCGGTACCATTAAGACGAATGTTATGCAAAGCGCTAGACGCACTAACAAAAATGCGGGCAGGATGCCTGGAGAATCAGCAGTAAGAAGGGCGAATACGCGCAGCCAAATCCAAGACCTGAAGCCCAAGCGGGCCGCCTGGTATGTTAAGTATTCAGCGCTCCCAGCGGGAGCGTCCCGAGGGCATGCACCATAATCGCACAGTAAAGCGGATGAATCAATGCAATTAACTCTATAAACATGAAGCAGCGTGTGCTGTAGCGTATCATAAAAGCATCGCAAAGATTCAAATCAAGATAAACATTAGAGCACTTAACTTTTTGCGTGAGCAGCAAAGAAAGAGAACAGGTTCCGGTGTTGGTGGCTCTTATGGGGCATTGCAGGATGTAATGTAATACATGCATCATGGGAAATGTAGTTTTGTGTTTACAAAACACAAGTTTTCATTGGCTGCTGTGAGTAGCAATAAATAGAAAGAGAAGCATAATACGAAGCATCCGGTCCTGTAATAGAATTCGGACGTCGGAAGGTCCACTGATCCGAAGGATCTCTTTTTCTTCTGGCTGTGACCTTGGAATCACCTGAAATTCCTTTCTGATATGCGGCGCACTCCCTGAGTGGATCGCGGCCACCATTTTGTTTGCATCGCGGCTTCGCCTCTGATCTGAAGCCGGTTCTCTGAAGGTACACTGCTTTCCCCAGATATATGTGAAGCTGACTGTGGCCCCTCAGTTTCTATAATTTCACTTCAAACTTCACTTCAAATTTCCTATATTTCAACAACAATATGCAGCGTTTTTTATACAAATTTCGCGACTGCCGTTTTGTATTCCCATAGAATGCCTGATCTCTGGTGACGGTCCTCTTCTCACCATGTTTCGTTTTACCCCTTATGAGGAGACTGTGCACTTCAGTTAAACCTTCAGCTGCCTCCATTGCTAATACCCAGGTTACTGATATATACCTGGTTTTGCCTCTGGGATAATTTTCTGACTGACTTGTCTCACTCTGTAAATGGCTTCTCTAACTTACTGCTCTACACCAAAATCTCTGATACTGTCATGATGTACAACTCTTCATAGGAACACCTTATGTGCAGCATTCTGTCATACCAGCCATAATTTTAAATGGTCTCCACGCTATACTGACTTCTAGTATGCTTTGCCTTTTTTTTCCAATAAGCCAGCGCTGATAGAGTCAGTGGTCATGTTCCAGCTGTGTTGACACAAAGAACTGAAGCTTGCAGGCTGCTGTTTGATTCTTAGTGTGTTCCTCTACTCTGTGCATTTTTTGAAAGTCTCAATTTCTTTTCAATTTTCTCAACTATATGGAGCCTTCTCCTTCTCCTGGTCAGAAATTAATTTCAACAAATAGGTCTTCCTCTTGTAAGGACTCTAATTTGACTGCTCCTCCTAGGCGACATAAGAAGGAACCCAATTCGCCTTCCAAGTCGCCACTATCCATTACCATTGAAGACCTTATGGAAGAGATAAAGTTGATTAAACCTTTTGTCATTGATACTAATGCTACCCTTTCACATTCCCAAGATTGTTGGTCTCAAGGATGGCACAACTCTCAATTTACAGCGTGCTCATCGTATCGGTCCTAAATCTGCAGATTCATCTCCCTCATTGTCAGTGAAGCGTCCCAGAGGTATAATTGCTTTGTTTCTGGGGTACACTGAACTGTTAATGGTCCTTTCAGCAGCAAAGTCTAGGAAGCAGATGCTGTGGTCTGGTCAAAAAGTTTTCTTCTCTCAAGATGTGGCCCGCGCCACTGCAGCTCTCTGCAAAGAATTCCTTTCTCTTCTCCGAGCTCTTCGATCCATGAACGCCAGATATGGTCTGGTTCATCCTTGCTTTTTTAAGGTTACTTATAAAGAGAGATCTTACTCCTTTGATCCTCCTGAAGACCCAAGACAATTTATTTCTCGCCATAAAGGGGACTATATGGACTTTGGAGGGCCCAGAGTTGCATCGTTAATCTGTTGTGTGTTTGTTTTCTGAGGTTATTATCTCTCTTTAAACTGGTTCCGATGATTCTTATCTTCCCTGTTGTTGTGTCTTTAGGAACTGTGTTGTTGTTTTCCCCTGTCTTTTTTGGCTTGGTGGCATTCTCCAGAGAATATTCCTTATTGTGATCATTTCCGTGTTTTTCTTGTAGCTGTTCATCCACTTCTACGGACTCCTCTCCCAGATGTCTCCCTCTTCCCTGCCCTCTCATCCTGACCCTAAGGTTCACGGCTATACCTTATGTCCGGTAAGTGTTGAGTATTTCATTGTTATTTTGGTCGTCATGGTCCGCCCATTTGAACTGTTTTAATTTGCAATATTTGGTTGGTCTCCCTTGATTTGCTATTCTCTGTTACATTACCCCTCTTCTGTTTAATTACTCTATTTTATTATCTTTATTGATCTCGTTAGTCCGTGTCGGTTCTGTCGTCTGTCTTCTCTCGCAGCTCCCCACTTCCCAATGACATTTTCTTCACTATGGATATCTATTCCATCTCCTTTGACTGAAGTCTCCTGGCTTCTAGTCAACTTTTCTTTTTTTATCACTTATTTCTTGTACTTTCTCTCTCTTTTATCCTTTCTTGTTTTGTCTTTTCCCTCTTTCACCCTATCTCTCTTACTCTCTGGTTCTACTTCTTTCTTTTTGTATGTAATTATTTTATTCCCTGTGTTTCTCTTCTCTATCTTGTTTTTTTCTCTTTTTTCATTTTCCTCTTCAGGTTTCCTCTTTTTTACTTTATTGCAATATTCTTCATTTTTTTATGCTCAATTTCACACTTTTAAATGCATTCAAGAGTATGTTTTTGGTTTCTTTCATATTGACTGTACAAGTATGTTGAAGTATCAATTATTATTAATTTTATTTCTACCTTTTTTGACTTGTAATGACTGATAATATTCGGATCATCTCATGGAATGTAAAAGGATTGTGTAATCCTGTCTAAACTCCAGTGTAAAATTGCTATTGTTACAAGAAACCCATCTTAATGAGAGTGATGTTAATTCCCTTAATACGCAATGGGTGGGCCATGTTTATTGTTCCCCTTCCAAAGACAGGAAAAATGGTGTTGTAGTACTTTTTCACAAATCCCTATCCCTCACGATAGAGGGGGAGGAGAGGGATGAGGATGGTCGTTGGCGCCTTCTTCCCACTATTATCAATGGTTCCCATGTTTCTTTACTTAACATCTATGGCCCCACAGATATTGACTCACAATGTTGGCAATCCATGTCCCATGTCCCACACTCTTCATGCTTGTTCTAGTCCCAACCGCATAGTGTGTGGAGACTATAATCAGGTTATGGATCCCTTCACAGATAGTGGAGGATTTCCCAAGTACGTTCCCAATAAAATGCAAAAAACCTTTGCTAGGACCATTCTGCGGGGGTGCTAGTGGATGCATGGAGAATATTCAATCCTGATAGTTTAGAGTATACTTTTTATTCTCCTACTCACAATTCTACTTCTAGAATCGATTATATATTTTTAAACCTGCACGTCCTTTCCAAACTTCTACATGCAGAGATTGGCCCCATTCTTATTTCTGATCATGCTCCTGATTTGATTAGTTTAGATCTTCCTTCCTTGTCCTCTGGATCTAGCCGTTGGCCTTTTAACAATTATCTTCTTAAAGATCCCACCTTTCTAAGTATCTGAATTCTTTCTCCTCAACTCTACTCCATCTATGCCCTTCCTTACTGTCTGGGATCCCTTTAAAGCCACGGCTAGAGGGTTCATTATTATGTTGCCAGCAAAAAGAAAATGTTTCGCAAAGAATTAGTGTCTCTGCTCTCTTCCATAAAAAAATTGGAACATGCATATTTTTCATCTAGAAATGCTGATTCCCTTAAGACCTTGATCCAAGCAAAACTTGATTTTAACAGGAAATCCACAGAAGAGGCTACAGGGACATTGCTAAAAATAAATTCTAAATTTTATGGTGGTCGTAACCATTCTGGTAAGCTGTTGGCGAACTATTTGAAGGTGAAATCTAAAAGATCCAGAGTTGTTAAGATTATTGATGATAATGATATTCCTCGTCTTAAAGATGAAGAAATATTAACGTGTTTTACAGATATCTAAAAGACCCTTTACACTCCTGAGTCATCCCCTTCTGACGCTAATCGAAATTCCTTTTTTGATTCTTTATCTCCCCGCTCTTCCCCTCTTCTGGACTGTTTTATTTTGGAAGGGGATATATCCCTTTCAGAGATTAAATCCGCTTTGGCCATGCTACCTAAGGATAAAGCTCCTGGTCCTGATGGTCTTACTGCTGAGTGCTATTCTTGCTTTTCGTCTATTCTTCTGCCCCATCTTTTATCTCTTTTTCAATATTTTGTTCCTAACGGAGAGGCTCGAGGCTCTTTTCTTGAAGCCATGATTTCTGTCATTCCTAAAAAAGATAAGGACCCCTCCTGTTGCTCCAATTATCCCCCCATATCTCTAATTAACTTCGATTGTAGGATATTTGCCAAGATTTCAGCTCTTCGTATTAACCAAGTCCTTCCAGACAGGGTTTGTTAAAGGGAGGACTATCTCTGACAACTCCAGAACTTTTCTCAATATTATCCATCTTGCATCTAAGAGCTCTTCCCCTATAGCTGCCATAACTTTGGATGCGGAAAAAGCTTTTGATCATGTTCATTGGCTGTTTATGATGCGTGCCCTTCAATGGCATGGTGTTGGCCCCTCTATTTTGTCCCTTATAAAATTATTTAATTCCTCTCCCACTACATCGGTTTTTGTTAATGGATCTCAATCTTCTTACTTTCCCTTACAAAGAGGTACTCGTCAGGGTTGTCCTCTCACCGTTACTCTTTATCCTTTCTCTTGAGCCCTTTCTTCACTCTTTACGACACTCCCCCATTTTTAGAGGCGTTCAGCATAAATCTGTCGAAATTAAATTTACTGCTTATGCTGACGACATTATGTTATATGTTTCCGATCCTTCTACTTCTATGCCCGCTTTTACTGAACTTCTTTCTTCTTATGCGGCCTTATCAGTCTATAAATTGAATTTTTCCAAATCTGAAGTACTCCTGTTAAATAAATACTGTTTAAGAAGTATGTTTGAGGGTATTGATTTTAAATGGAATACTAATAATATTACTTGCTTAGGGATTAAATATTCTTCAACCCTAACAAAAGCAATTCAATTTGGATGAGGTTTTATCAAAAGTTAGAAATATGGCGGACAGATGGTCTCCTCTTATTCTGTCTTGGTGGGGTAGAATAGATACCATTAAAATGATGTTGCTTCCAGTTATTAATTTTTATTTGTCCATGTTACCTGTTAAAATACCATTGACATTTTAAAAAACTTTTAATGATATTCTGAGCAAATTTTTTGGAATGGTCGGAAAGCACGCATTTCTTTGGCCCTTCTCTCTGCTCCTAAGGAACGAGGTGGTGTTCATTTTCCCAATTTTCGACAATATCACTCCTCTTTTTTAATTTGCCAAATGTTACCATATTTATCTAATCTAGATGGATCTTTCACCTCTGTTTGGCACAGGTTGGAGCAGTCCTTGATCTCTCCTTTCCCCTTTTCTCTTTTAGCAAGTTTTACCCATCCTCCTAGTTCCTTTAATTATCCTACGATTTCGAAATTTATTTCAACTTTTCATCCTATTAAATGTAAATCTCAAAGAACCTTACAGACATTTTTGGATTCACCTTTGTGGCATAACAAAAACATTAAATTGTCCAATCGCACTATTTTTTGGAAATCCTGGGCTGTCAATGGGATTTTTCCAAGTTAAACAATTAATACAGGATTCTCGTTGTCTTTCCTTACAAGAAGTTCGGTCCGCTTTTGACTTATCTCCCTCTTCGTTACTAAGATATAAGTCTTTACGTTTGCTCCTAACGGAACAACTATCTCGGCTTTCGGGTCCTTCTCTTCCTTCTCAAGATCCTCTTCTAGACCCTTTATCTACTTCCCCTTTTATTAAAAAGTTTACAAGTATCTACACTTTTCCTCTTTTAATCGTTCTAAAAGTAAGGTTGAGCTCTTATCGGAGTCTGATTTACACCGTACCTTATCTGTTCATACATGGAACTACAGATGGACACTCATACATCACACCTCTTGTAACTCTAGCACCACTCAGACCCTTTATTATTTTTATCATAGATTATTTTCAACTCCATTATCACTCTCCAAGTACAGTTCACATTTATCCCTGAATTGTTGAGTATGTCCTTCTACTCCCAGCTCCTTCATGCATTCCTTTTTTCTTTGCCCCAATATTGCACGTTTTTGGACAAAGGTTTGTGAGTCAATTTCCTCCATTTGTACTATTAATTTCCCTTTTGATATATATTCCATATTCCTAGGTAGTAATTCTCCATGCTGGTTTGGTTCTCGCAGGGTGGGCATATTTGTGGATTTGTTAATTGCTATTGCTTTTCAGATAATTACCTCTAACTGGAAAGATGCCGCTAAGGTTTCCTTCTCCGCCTGGTGGAATCTCCTTTGTTATCACCATAGACTTGATAGAGCTTCTTCCAAAACTTCTCAACAACTTATCTGGAAAGACGCCCTCTGGTCTCCACTTACTAATTAATTATCTGCATCTGCATTACATAATCAAGATAATTCTTTTGTTTATCAACCACCATAATAATATAATAATAATCCACATTTGTAAAGCGCGAACAATCACCCGTAAGCGTCTCTAGGCGCTGGGGGCTGTCGGGAAGATTAAGCAAGCTATTGCCCAGAGTCACATGGTGCTGGGCTAATCTGCCGTCGGCGCCGGCGGTTGAACCGTGATTCCCAGATTCCGGAGTCAGTCGCCCTGGCCGTGGCACCACACCTCTTCCTCTTTTCTTTCTTTAGTATATTTTCTTTCAAATGTCACATGTATAGTTCTTACTCTGTTTTTGGAAACCAATATCATTATTAGAGGATTAATGTTTCATTATAATGTTAGTTGATGATATTATTATATTTCCAATTTCCTTTCTCTTACTTTTTTCTATCCTTCTTTCCCCCTTCTCTATCTCTTTCTTTCTCCTTTTTCTTTCTCCTCTTTTTCCTCTTTAGACTTTCTTTCTTGTGAAAAATTGAAAAACGTAAAATGCTATTTACTCTTTAGGTACAAAATTTTACTATTGCTTTCCCTTTTGGGCTTTTTTCTTTTTCTTTGAATATGATAGCTTTTTATATCACTTGTTCTGCCAAATTGTATATCCAGTTTGCTTATTTTGTACGTACAGTTATATATTGTACCTACGACTTTATTTTAATAAAGCTTTTTTAAAATAAAAAATAAAAAAGAGAGAAACAGCAATCATTTTTTGTACATGCTTACTACTAAAATTGTTTATTTCTCTGAAATTCTGAGACTGAGAATTAAACATTACCCAAACATGTGGACGGGGTAGTGGTCTCCAGGGTGTCTCTATCATTACCGTTAGGTTCACGCTATGTTAGACATGCAAGCCATTTTTCTCTCCACATCTCGTCCATCTGCCTAGCTTACACCGCAGTCTCTTCTCTCTTCACCACCCCCGAACACACAACGGACCCACTCACTTCTAAGCGCTGCATTTCCTGTGCACCTCCTTCATAAAAATTTGTACAAAATCACAGTTGCAACTGGAATACATGACCATTGCTCTGTGCGCTTCTCCGAGAGGCCAACGACTGGATGTGTATGTATTGTGAATACCTTTCTGATCCCCTGACACTGACAGCCGATGTGACCACCATGCACTGCCTTCAGCCTTAACTCCGGAGCTATCAGTCGTGGCTCATTGTAAACACCTGGAGGTGAATCCGTTCTAAGTCCACAAGAGTTATATGCTGCCCAACAAATAAATACCTTAACACAAAATCCTGGAAATGTGTCAACTGTATTTAGAGCAGCTCACCTACAGGACATCAATATCCGCTCCACTGATCCAACACTTTCAGGAAATTTAGGGTAAAAGGCCAGTACAGTGTGCAGTGGGGTGCTGCAGCTCCTGCCTGAAAGTGACCTAGAACCTAGTGGGTTGACCTGGATACCCAGAAGTGCATGCCCTCACAAACAGTTTAACCATGATTGGAAATAAGGGTACAGGTCTGTCGTTCTCCAACAGCCTGATTCACATGGTTGGAAATGTGTCCACATTGATGTATTAATACATTGGGAGCAAATTTCCCCTTTTTTTGAATTTACAAATAATTACAACGGTATTCAAAGAATTCAAACCATCCCAGAAGTATTCTGATGGGTAAAATGTTATGCATTAGAAAATGTATGGTGGCTGGTAATGGGAAATAGGCATACAAACATGCACTGGCTAGTTATTTTAATCCCCGAAGAGAAAAAAACAAAATCCCTAGCGAGAAACTGGTCTCCATAACTTGAAACGAATTGTGAGGAAACTCCCCCCTAAATCACAACTTGAAAAAGATTTACTAATATGCTTAACAGGAATCAAGCCCTGACCACGTTCAGGGTGGGACACTGTATGCAAGGTTTTGTCAATACCTATGTGTGTACTAAGGTTTGCAAGTGTCCCCACCAAGGAATGATTACAACCTGCACCTCTGAGAACATGTACCCGCTCATAAGATTACACCATACTAGTGTAATTTTGCATGTGAATAAATCCATTTATAAGAGCAAATTCACATTCTGTGATATCTCAAAGTTGATTCTGCATTTGTAAAGCTACTGCTCTCCCCGTTGTAAATTCAGTGACCAAACAGATCTGTGAATGAGGCACTAAGACTGTAGATTGAAAAGAGGCATATTTTTCACAAGAGTACCACATTTCAATTAAACTGTTATTATTCTATTAGCAACACATTTATAACTAGAAGTGAGCGAAATACCTGGGACATGGAGCAAGTATAACATGTCCTTATATTGAATACAAGAATTAAACATTCAGTCAATCTAGAACAAATGAACTGTAATGTTTGACACAATGCTTAAAGGGCCATTCATGGTTGCAGTTCCAATGTGCTTCCGTCACTGTAATCAAAATGTCAAGAAATGCTACAATTGTTTATTAGACTGTGCAGAAATATTCGCTCTGAATTTAGTTATAGAATGGGGTACAAAAGCAAACTTTTACTGGAGCAAACTGAGCAGACATTCATTAAATATGCACATTTACAGAACTAGGGAGTAGCTGTGGTTTAATCCTTCCACAAAACCCAAAAGGTGCACTAGCAGTAATCAACAATATTTTGGTATATGTTATATTCAAATATGTGGTGCTAATTTGAACTACAGCTCAACTGATAAAAGGGATCAAATTGTGGGAGTAGAATGTACAATTAAAGGCAATCCTGATCGCACACTCAAATAGAAGTATCCATATACTGTCTCATAATGTTTATTGAAATTTTAAACTGCAGCATGTTTTAGATCTTAGGAAGTTTGAAACATATGCATGATTGTATTCTGTTGTATAGTTATTGACCGGTTGAGTGTTATCAATAATGTAATAGCGAAGTGGTTACCCCATACGCAATATGAATTTTATGAGAGTTATACTGCTCTAAAGGGTGGCAATGAGATAGAAAATTGAAAGCTCCGTTGTTTTCTGATTGAGCACTTGCAAAGTAAGAGTAAAACGCGGGAGCAAACACACAATGGGAAGAGGTGTGGCGCAGCGGCCAGGGTGCCTGACTCCGTACCACAGGGTTCACGATTCGATCCCCAGCGCAGGCGGCAGGTTAGCCCAGCTCCATGTGAATCTGGGTAATAGCGCGCTTAATCTTCCCGACGGCCCCAGCGCTGGGACAACTCTCCGGAGGAAGCTGTGGGCTTTACAAATGCTGGTATTTCATTTTTCACAATGTAACAGGAAGTAAACAGTACAGGTTTTAGAAAGCATTCAAGAACACCCGCCTATGGAAGGTGGGGGTACAGGGGTACACGGATTCCCTCTGCCGATCTTTGGATATGGATACTTCTAGATGCACATGAGATCTGGGACCGTCTTCAATTGAGTACATTAATTAATTCTGCCTTTATAAGCCAATGATGTTTCTGTTGCACCGATTAATTTTTCTTCACACGGGCCATATCTGTATCGAACTGGGGCTACTTTTTGAGAATGGTGGCTATAAAGACAATTGAGTTCCAGACAAAGGAAAATAAAGGGACTTGATTACATGAAAATGTGTTTGAAAAGAAGCATGAAAGCAAACCTCAACATTAAATCAGAGGCTCGAATTCGAAATACCTACGCCAATAACCGCAAGACCAAGCATTCTGCCAATAACTCTTAATTAAAGCCTTAATCACTGGCTACACTCTGAGGTTCCATACAATAACCATAACATCAACTTCTTGACACATAAATCATGAGAACAAGACCCACTGTCTTAAATACAAGTCAATGTCCCAGTTATTATTCACAAGAATAAATTCACTGTTAATCACAAATGGGCACCCCTACAATTAACCACACAATTCCACACCCTGCCAATAATCACAAGACCAACTCCACTTACATTAATCACACCCCATTAATCAAAAGACCACAACCCATCAGTCAGCATAAAGCTACATCTCCAGCCACTAATAATGATAATAATCGGTTTTCCATTCGCATCCCTTTGTCAAAGTGCTTTACAAACAACATTTTTGCAACTACTCTTCCATTTGATGGACAATTTCCATTATAACGGACAGCCATTGGCACCTGTGGGTGTGTGCTGTGGAAAATATACCGGCGTTGAATGGTTGCCTTCAGAAGATCTAGCAGTGGGTAACTGATTGTTTTTGAGATTTTTCTTTTTCTGCAGCAGCATAACGTTTTGATGTTATCCTGGACAGCAAAAGTAGCTGTGATTGGTATTCCTCTCATTCCTACCTCTTTTGAAAAATATAGTATATCATCTTTCTAAGAAAATGTAAGTTAAAAAACTGGACCGATGCCCTAATTTTCAGGGACACATCTCCCATATTCTGCAAAATCTTTCATTCATGTCTTCTGATTTGACTACTGAAATGCCACTCTTGCTGGGTCACCCAAGTCTACTTCCAGAAAGGCAGCCATCACACAGGCTCAATACTAGTGGTGGGAGCAAATGAACTCAAACACATTACCTGGGTTCAGCAGCAATTTCATTAGCTTCTTTTGTCTACTCGGATTCCATGAAAAATTCTACCATTCCACACAAAGCTGTTTATCCCAATGTTTGCATCTATTTTGTAGGGCTCAAGTATATGGTACATGAATCAGGAGACATTCAGGAATACATGGAGGTAAAATTGCTACTTTAAATCACTCATATGCCACTCTCTCTGCCACTAATCACCAATTACCACTAACCAAACCCCAGTAATAAACTTCAACATAACACTTAACAAGGCTGAGGAGAGGACATGAAAATAAGTCTAGCTACATATTCGTGACTGCATTAGAGACTGACTTGGAACTAGAAGTTCTTGGTAGGACGAACTGTGGGTAAATCAACACTTGTGTGATCACGAAGCATATATGGAGTTTGGAATGGAGAGGTAGCTGTGTTGAGTTCTGACTGAGGTCCACTGGTTGAAGTTGTTGACATTCTTGGAGAGGTTTACAAATTGTTAATTTACTTGCAAATCTGGAATGAAGGCATGGAGCTGAACTTTGTGCGCAGCTGTACCTGGCAGCATGGGTACACATGTAGAGAAAAGGATGTGTACAGAGACCTGTGAAGATTCAGAGACGGTGTTAAGATGCTGAATTGAAAGAAAGTGGTGGGTAATTATTTACAATCCAAGTGGCCAGTGTGGAAGGGCAGTGGTCTACCAGAGAGAACTCTGAATAACCCTACACATGAATATTGATAAGACAACACAGATTTAGTTTTACATTCAATGCACGTGCACTACATAAGGGCAACGGGCTGAAGCATACTTTATCTCACAAAAAGGAAACATTGTTCTGTAGATGGTGGATGAAGCCATATTTTACCATACGGCAGATTTTCCTTGTGAAGGGACAATGCGGGACATGAATATCACAAAAAGTCGTTGAATGTACCCTTATTTTGGAACCACCTATGGGGCTAATATAGCTGGCAGCTGTCAACCTAACAGGTCCAGGTTCAAGGTATTGTAGGTTCACTGCAACTTCCTATTGCTACATATATATTGGTCTCTTTCATCCAACATGGTTTGTTAGTGCCCGAGTTCATAACGTGCTTGTGTCTACACGAGAAGCACTATTTGCAGATAATCTGGATACAGCAACACAAGACATCCCACCCACTGCACTCCTTCCGGCTACCACAATAGTTATGGGCCGCAGAGGCAGCTAATAATGTTGGATCATCATCACCTGTCAGAAAGAGCTTGACACGCCTAGAGCGAGCGCACAAGACCGGGTCTAGAAATGCACGTTTTATAATACACGAGCCGCACAATATCTGCTCAATGTTTGCAGTCTGCACCAAAGCCTTGGCAAAACAGACAATCAATTGGGAAATAGGTCCCAACGCTGTGTAGCGGATTACCGTCAGGATGAGGTACAGTCATCTGGACTCCAACCTGTGACATGGAGATAGCCGACAGATCTTCTAATACATCTCTGGTCCATAGTTGATAGGCAACAGGCTACAGGACGGTCATGAAGATGCAACATTAAGGCCCTATGCATGCCAATTTACAACAAAACATCATAATGCAGCTAACAGACTAGTTCTACTGCCTTGAGTGCTCACAGCTAATAATAGGCAACAGCAATACGTTTCTGGTTACATTTTCCAACCCGGTCACCAAATACAGGTTCGAAAGCAGGTCACCATTAAAAAAACATTTTGCGTCAGAGCAGCAGGTTTGGAATGGTTACAGACCTGTTCCCCCACTGAAGTTTTTCTAAATCAGCAATATATTAGGCAAAAGGTAATCACAAACGTGATTTGTACTTACAGGAATACTCCAGACCTGCATCCCGTCGCTGTACCCAATCATCAGAAGCAAAGGGGGGTCATTGCCAGAGCTGTGCATTTCATGGAATTCTACATTTCTTGATGTGTCTACATTTGTAATAAAAACAGAAAAGCAGGTCAGAACATGGCTGTGTTTGCTAAACCTTCTGTGAATTTGCATGGATTGTTAAATCACCCCCATTAATGCAACTATGGCTGCGCTAGCACTGCAACAAATGTATTGCCGTAAAAACAGACAAACTAATGCTGCATCTAAAGTTCAGTGCATGCACATCTGGATACAACCGTGTTGTCACCATTTCACAGTTCATTTACTTTCCTGGTAATTCGGACATTGCATTTTCACGGTCAAATGTGTTTTACAAAGGCACCTGCATGTCTGGCTCACTCTAGGTCTTGCTTTCACTGTGAAGCAAGAGATTATAAGATTTGAAAATGCGTTGCCACGTGTGGGCGCTGCAGCTATAAAGTGATAACGTAGCACTGAAGGAAGCATGCTACCATATAGAGTCCAAACTAACAAGCTGCACCACCGTCATTGGGGTCACAAGAATGTCCCCTGTAAAAAAACATTTGACTCATCAGTGTCGCAGAAGAGGTTGTACAACAACTGCTGGTTAGATTTGCTCCCCCTACCCATTGAAGGCATTAACACTGTTGTATACTTTGACAAAATGCGGGTTTACTTTTGTCTCATTCATTCAAACATCAGGGGGACTTGAAGGGCTGGTAAAGGGAACAACCCCCGTCCAAAGGCATGAGCTAGATGCCCCAGTTATGCACGGAAAACATCTTAAGCACGACTGAACAGAGCTCAAAAGTGAATGGAGCCAAATCTTGGCCGCTGAGGGACCTGGAAGGTGGCAGAGAAGATTCATTGCAGACCTCCAGAAACTTTCTATCTTTCCACTGTGGAGTAAAGGAGTCTCAGAGGGGAAGAGTATAGAATTACAGCACGCAGAGTCCTTTCAAAAGGTGGGTACAGCTGATAGAACCCAACTTAAAAAACTGGGGTATTAAGTTAACTTTTGCAATACAAAACAAGGACAATGTCCGTACAACATCTGTAGCTTTAAATTCTTACATGTTCTCAATGTTGAAATTCTAGTTTTTTACCTCCAACAAAAAGTACAATCGAGTTCAATAAAGCATGTGTTATCTCCCTACAGATAGTGTAGGGAAAGCTGGTCATTTTGAGAACCTGTGCGACGATGGGCAGCTGATGCCATAGACAGCGGCTTTGGCGTGTACCAGTTTATCAGAGATCATCAGAGACAGGCTCAAAGAGAAGAAGTGAGTGCTACTGTTGAAAGGGGCGGAGGAGCGAATATAGGAGGACTCCCCTATCAATGGGGTGGGGGGCTGCGTGCGTTGTGAAGACTCCGTACATTACTTCGGGAGACTGAATACTTTCAGAAGGACACAGAAATATAGATAAGCAAGACTTGTACTTCAAACCCCAGAGGAAGAGCAAAGAGCAGTAAGGAGGCTAGGAGGAAGAGAACAAGGAAGTGTCGATCCCTGATTGATGGAAGGATCAAAAGGAGACAATGGGCCCTGGATGGGATTGCGTATAAACTGAAGGGATTTAAAGGGGTAGAGTACAGCAGAAGAATCGAGTTAGGGAAAGATAGAGGCCAGAGTGGCGGGGATCAAAGAGTCCGTGCCTTCAATGGGGGCGAAAGCACAGGCAGATAGAAGCACGTAGTGTAGTGATGAATGCTGATCTGTAAGTAGTGGCAAAATCCAAAGTACAGTACATGCTTTGCTGATGGCGATGAAACACAAGAAAGTGCTAGAAGATCAGCAAATCTTCATCCTCTCCCTGCTGACTTAGACAAGACAGAAGTCATGAGGTCCTTCTTTACCGAGCCCTTGACGCTACCAGATCAGCTTTGTCTGCTTGTGGTGAAGAAAGCTTTCTTGCTGCCGTCCATAAAATCAGTCACCTCTGCCAGGGGTAAAATAATGGTGGTATTTGTAAGCCTTTATTTATTGGGTTTACATAACAAACAAGAGGATTCCATACCCAAGCGCAGGGACACAGGAAAAGAGGAAAATAACGCACCGAAAGCACTTCCGACCATCGATACTGCAGCAACATTGTGTTAACTATCCAGATTAAGGGTGCCACGTGTGGGAAAACCTTCCATTTTTCTATACCGGAGGCAGCTATTCTGTTTTTGTAAACGTAACGAGCAACTCCCCAATGAAAGACTGTATGATACTCAGTGCTAAATTGGTAAACTAATCAGTTCTGGAGCACAAAGCACTGCTCAGTAGCCCGCGGCTGTCAGCACGACAAATACCAAGGCTGCACAGTCTTGAATCCAGAGGCGTAACACAAGCCCCTGCGGTGCAAAGGTCCACCAAACCTTCAAGGACCGCCCAACCCTTCACGGGGGACCCAGTCAGCCCAAAGCCAATGAATATCTGTGAGACGTGGGAGATTCAAGGGCCCCTCTTCACGTTCTGCAGGCCCCATCGTTTTACATTACGCCGCTGCTTGAATCCACCCCAGCCCTCTTTAATCCACTGCCAGAGAATTCCTGCCCCTTTATTTCACTCTTGTGGTTTCGTGCTTTCTCCCTTTGTGACGGGTTTCCTGTTTTTCTCTTACTATTTCTTTCCCATTTGTGTGTTTTTCCCGATCTTCTCTCGAGAAATGGTTTAAGAGAAAAAATAAGTGCCGGTCCCAAACAATGAGTGCCAGTGGCAACCACAAGCAACCACCAGCTCAAGTTAAGCATTGACTAGAATAGTGTTATATTGCTTGATCCAGATTGGTATGTGGAATAATATGTGCTATTTATGAGTTATGGATTTTTCCCAAATGTCTTTCACATTTCTATTTTCCCTTGTTCTTCTATCCAGCCCCGTCCCTTCTGCAAAGTTATAGCTGTAAGCAGTGAAGGTCTATCTAGTTTCTTTCATGAGTGCCGGAGGAAAGGACGAATACTTTCAGTAAAAATAGGGAGCTGGTAGGAACGGCACCCCTCTGCTTTTGGAAGTAGTAAAGGGCTGTCACTTTGCCCTGGACAAGTTTTAAAAAAAAACTGTAAGTGCTAAACGGATGGTTAGTACTTCCGGGTAGTTGATGTAATGATCCCAGTGCTGAGGGGTTCAGGTTACCTTGCACAGTCATTATCAAGAAGAGTTCCCCAAGCAGTGAGTGATGCATCAGTGGTCACCCGTGGAGGTGGGTCCAACCAAGGCATGCTGAGCAACAGGTCGCTGCTGTGGCACCACTGGAGAGAGTGGCATTGGGTGTGGGTAGTTATCAACACTAGAGTTTCCCGATACCCCTCTACTTGTGACCTCTGCCTCCGGAGGTGGAGCAGGGGCATGTGTAGTCCGTATGATGCCTTTCTGCATAGCAGTTTCGCCACATGCCAAAGAGCTTCATTAAAGTTCTTACAGAGAATGGGTGAAAGGACTGAAAAAGAGGCATCAACTGCTCAAATGCCATCACACTCTGCTGGTTGGAATACACGTATCCTGACACAACGTTTAACATTGAGTCCAAGAAGGGCTGGGTCTGTTGGGGTTGGAGGTGTGATTTGTCTGCATTTATGGAGAACCATCGGCTATGAAGTAGTGAAGTACTGTAAGATGAAAACACAGTTTAAACCATGGGTACTCACAAACATTTTCTAGGGGGGTGAAAAGACTGTCCTGTTGTATGACCGAGGGCCGCTTGATGCCGGCAGGGTGGCAGGTGTTGTCCATGTAGAATAGCAACAGAAGCCACTCAGACGGTGAACATAACAAGTGACTTTTTGTACAGTTTAACTTTTCTTTGCTACACTCACCAGTTTTCGCTCTCCTGTCTGCTCCAGCCCCCTGCACCTGTCAGCTGTATGAGTGAAGGGCAGAGCTACACAACGCGCTTTCGGCACCTCACACGCTAGTCGTCAGGATGACACTATTTAAGACAGCTGATGCCGCGGACGTGCAGCGGGCGCGCAGATGGCGTGTCAAAGGCGCGCCTAAGGGAAGCCCGTCTGCTCCCGTCCGTGCCTGGCCCGGGCCTAGGGCCAGAACCCCTGGCATTTACTCCACCCCACTACAGCAATATTCAAGTGAGGAGCTGTTAAATCTTTTTAAATCTAGCCCTAATTGCCTTTGCCTGGCCTCGAACGAAAAAAGGTCGATCTGTCCATGCGGCTTCTCTCTCCCACTAGAGCAGAAAATTAGGGCACTCCTCCCCTGCAAGCGCAGATGAGCAACATCTCACAGATTGAGGTTATAAAAAAGGACATAAACTGTGGTCTCATCAATGTTAGATCTCTTATCAAACATAAGTACGAAATCTCCGAGATGATAACTACCCATAAACTGGATGTGCTCTTTATCACAGAAACCTGGGCCGATGCAGCCTCAGATCCGGACTTTGTTACCGCAACTCCCATAGGCTTTTGGGCTTTCAGAGTAGACAGGCCGATAAAAAGAGGAGGCAGAGTAGCGGTTATTCTGGGAGAGCAGTTTGTAGCTAAGTTTGTCCCAGCCTCTACTCTCTTCTTTGAAGCCCTTCACTTCTCCACTGAAATAGCCCCTAAGAAAACATTCAGAGGCATGTTGCTTTATCGTCCTGTCCGTGCTAGAAGCGCATTTGTGCAGAACCTAGATGGGCTCCTGGAACCCACCCTCTCTAGTAACGAGTTTACCATTCTTGGAGACTTTAGTGTGTACTTAGAAGATACTGAAGATAAGGAGACTGCCACTCTACTAGAGGCATTGGGTCCTCTCCCCCAATCATGAGGCTGGACACACTCTTGATGGGAATTTCACCTCCCCGCTAGGACTATCACAAAAAGAAGTCCTTCATTTTGACATTGTCAGACCATTTCTTAATTAAGTTTGACCTAGCAGTTTCCATAGCTCAGTCAGTAAAGACAACAAAAACGCCCTCCTCGACCTATATTGCTTGGCACAAGGTAGATTCAGCTTAGTTTCAGACTTATTTAGAGGAGACACGTCCTCAGCTTAATCGGTTTTCAGATTCAAACATGGTTAAATATACAGACTGACTTAATGAAGCAATTAAAACCTCAGTGCCTACTAGCAAAACTTCAGGGAACCGGAGCTTACCATCGGCCCCCTGGTTCTCCGAAGCCCTACGCAAGGAAAAACAAATGTGCCGTAGAACAGAAAGGCACTGAAGACAGAACTATGACACAGCAGAAAAAGGGTTATATAAAACTGTCCTAAGTCACTATAAAAACTGCTAAGAGACTATTTTACTCAACAAATCGAGAAAGCTAAAAATACCTCCAAAGAATTGCTTATGGTAGTAAATCATTTAGCATCGCTACCAGAGACTGACGCAACAAAATGAGACCAAAATTTCTGTGATTAGATTGCATCAGCTTTTAAATCTAAAGTTATGAATATCTACGACGCTTTTATTGCCATGTCCGATTAAAGTTCCATTGAACTGCCCCTATGTGCTGAATCTAAGAGAAATTACCTATGTTCGTTCTCTCCAATTTCCTCCGATGTGGTAGCAAAACATATATTAGAAGCCAAATCCGGATCGCCAACTGAACCCTGCCCACCTGCTGTCATCAAAAAGATAGTGGAGGTGGTAAGCCCTGAACTTACACAGATTTTTAATACCATGTTCAGCTCAGGCAATTTCCCTTCTATATGGAAAGATTGCTCCATTCTCCCCTTGTTGAAGAAACCCAACCTTGATGTGGCCAATTGATCTAACTATTGTACCACTGGCCGTCTACCACTCCCGGCTAAAATAGTTGAAATAATTATGAATAAGCAACTATCTCAATTCATTCAGGACAATGATCTGCTCGATCACTCTTGGTACGGATTTTGACGGGAGCACAACACTTAAACTGCTCTAATCAATGCCACTGAGGAAATCAGAACAGTGATGGATAGAGGAGGGACAGCTGCCCTGGTCCTCCTTGATTTATCAGCCACATTTGATACTGTGGACCATAACTTGTTGCAACAGTGGCTAGAATCGATGGGGGTCCAGGGAATGGCATTGACCTTACTGGCCTCCTTCCTGAAGGAAAGGAGATTAACAGTCACAATGGACAGTTTTCATTCAGAGCCATATGCTTTACCCTGCGGAGTCCCTCAGGGATCTTCCTTGAGTCCAACTCTTTTTAATATATACGTCACGGAACTTACCCCTTTGATTCGAAAGTCTGGTTTCAGTCTGACGTCCTAGGCTGACGACACCCAGATAGTCGTGGCAGCATATAGAAAACAAGCTTCGCCCAACCTACAGTTTCGGAAATGTATGAGAGAAGTAAACAGATGGATGGGATTGCATTGCCTGCAGCTTAACTCTGAAAAGACCTACATTATAATCTTTGGTAATTTGAAACCTAGATGGGACAATCTTTGGTGGCCGGCAGAGATGGGTGAAGCACCCAAACCTGTGCAAAAGGCAAAACCAGAAATGTAGGAGTGTGGATTGATACCAAGCTAGCACTATCATACCAGACTAACGCAATTGTCACCGCCTCCCACTTTCTGATAAAAAAAACTGAAGAAAATCATGCCATACATTCCTACGGATTCCAGAAAGTTGGTAGTTACTGTACTGGTCCAGGCAAAACTGCACTATTGCAATGGTCTCTACCTTGATATGCAAAAGCAATATCTAAAAAAAACTTCAGACGATTCAAAACACAGCTACTGGGCTGTTGGGAAACATCCCCAAATATGACTCAATTTCTAAGGAGATTCGCAGACTTCACTGGCTTCCGGTGGCTAAGTCAATTAACCCCTTCGGTGCTCATGACGGAACGGTTCCGTCATGAGCCACGGTTGAGCTGTGCTCATGACGGAACCGTTCCGTCATGACCACGCCCGCGCAAGATTCCGTCAGCACAGCGGCGGAATTTGCGCAGCATGGAAGGGGTTAAGTTTAAAGCTTTCGGTTTAGCATATAAGGCTCTGAACAACACAGGACCTTTCTCTCTTAGAAATCTTTTTGTCTGGTACCACCGTCCAGACAGTTGCGGTCCTCATGCGCAAGACTGATGAAAGTGCCAAGAATACGCATCACAGGTTGGGGCGGCCGAAGTTTTTCTTATGGTAGCGCAAAACTGTGTAATACGCTACCGGCCGAGCTCAGAGGGGCTGCCTCCCTCACCATTTTTAGAAAAACGTTAAAAACATGGCTTTTCCAGAACTGATTTCCTGGGGGTGAATACTGCAGTCATAGTGCCAAGACAACTCTGGGTATTTGTGCGCTCAACAAATCTCATCAACATTAACTTGCCTCTTAATTCACCATTTGTATTGTTGCTAGGTTTGGGGGGAAGCGTGAATGTTTTTAAATTCTTGTTTTCAAATTATGACCCTAAAAAAAATACTTCTCAATGCACTGATATACTAAGGTGAACGCTTCTGCATGTTAAAGAAATGCACTTTTTTGGATTTCTGTAGAGACTTTCAAAATTTGTTTGTGTTTGTTGCAAGATCTCTTTAAAAAAGAATGTGTTCCTATAGTTAAGTGGTGCAGGACACCTTTACTTTTTTTCTTTTACTTTAGCTAAATTATTTAGTTTAGTTGGAAGTAAATGCTTACCCATTTAGTTAACATCTTTCAGAACATCTTTTCCTCAAGTAAACAGCAGCCCAGTGCTGCTGTTCACCAGGGGCTGCATGTAAAGGTCAAGAGGGCCATATGCGGCCCCCAGACCGTACTTTGAGTATCACTGGTTTAAACAAACAAGGATGGCTTTAAAGAACAAGCATTTACAATGCAATGGTCTCGGCATTGTTAAAGTTAGAGCTATTGGCATTGCTCATGACATTATTTTTGTTTATGTTTTTGTTTTTAAAACATTTAAAGAAACAGCATTGTTATTTACAATGTCAATAGCTTAATCTCTCTCAAATGCGAAACCTATTGCATTTGCACCCACACACAGAGCCACACACACAAAGACACCCACACACACAGAGCAACCCACACACACAGAGCCACCTACACAGAGCTATTCACAGAGCAACCCACACACAAATAGAGCCACCCACACAGAGCCACCTACACACACACACAGACAGTTACCCACACACAGAGTAAGATTTGTTCAAAATGAAACTGTTTAACAGTAGATGAAGCAAAACCCTACACACTACTACTACTTATGTATGTATGCCCCACGTTTTATATTTATCTTGCATATCTGCAATATTTTATGATGTCTATGGGAGAAAGTTGTAAACACATGTATTGCTTTACTGGACTTCTATGTTTAAAAAAAAAAAAAAAAAAGAGTTTATTTGATTGAACATCAACCAGAGCACAAAAAGTGAAACAAATTATTTAAACCTGGAAAAAGTACAGGAAAAATACACAGTACAAATAATCGACAGGAGCTACTCTTCTACCTTACAAGTGGCACGCAGACTCTGCTGCACAGAGCTCGTTATTGTAGATAAAATAAAAACAGAAGATTCTCTACTCCTCTGTATTTAATTCATAAAAATAGTACCACATTCTTACGCTCTTATAGAATCATTGATACAAGCACACACTCATCCATACAGTCACTCTCACAATCGTACCTACACGTGGGCAGGCTTACGTGCAACGAGACCTGGTTCTTGGTTCATCTGAAAATAGACACGGCTGCTCCCGGCCTCATTTTTTCATAAACCTAACAGTAAATGTATCGCATTAAAGACAGCGAACTCGAGGGGGCGCTAGGTGGCGCCAAACCAAGATGGCCGCGCTGTAGCAAGGCTCCTGCCCGACCGGGCACTCATCCCATCCTACATGGCATCCTGACCCCACTATACTGCCCCTCGCCACTACTACTGTATGCAGGACCACCAGCTGAGCACAACGGTACCATGGGTGTAGCGGTACCTTGATGGGCGGCGGCGGCGGCGCTGGAGGAAGTTCCCCTGAGCGGAGCGAAGGGCCGCGCTGGAACCAGCGGCGGAACGGCTCGGCCCGCTAGGAGAGCCCGGGGCTTCACGGCCTTTGTGACGCTGCGGAGATCTGGCCCGAAGAGGAGCGCCGGAGTGCCAGAGACCCAGCGGCGGCCTCTGCGGCAATACCCTGGAGGTAGGCGACTTCCGAGGACTGGAGGGGGAGTGAGATCGACCTGTCGCGGCCCAGCGCTCCGGCCTGCCGCGCCTGCCCTGCCACGCCGTGCTGTCGCCTGGGGGCCGCCGGGAAGTGTTGGAAGCTGCTGCACACTACCCGCGGGGGTGGCTGCCGCTGGGGGTCTGCCTCCGGAGAGACTGTCGGGGCGGGCTTTGCCCCCCCCCCCATCCCGCCGGGCTGTCCCGTGGCCCAGAGGAGAAGAGCGCGAGACTCCCATGATCTAGGTGGGGGAGGAGGGGTAATCCCTGCTCGTCCCCGGAGAACTACGGCAGGACCGCTCGGGACCCGGTGCTCGGTCGCCGGCCCGCCTGATTGAGACACTGGGGCGGCTTGGAGATTGTGGCGGCGGACGACTTAGAAGGAGATAGGCGACCCCCCGCGGGGGGAGATTTGGTGGGCCTGTATTGAGGGGCGGGCTGGGCCCTGTGAGGCTGTTGGACACGTCACCCCCCCTACCGCCGTCTCCCTTCCTGGGCTGCCTGCGGGGTCCGGCCTCCCCTACCCGGGTGGGGGGCGAGGGGCGCCTCGTCTCCTGACAGGAGGTTAACATCTGCTTGGCATACCGGCCCCGCTGGAGGTGATCCTCGTTGATTTGACGCCTGCCCGGGCGCCCTTGCGGGGCGGTGCCTGGACACTGTGGGCCTTCTTGCTGCACCTCGCCTCCGCTGGACCACTGGTCGGACGTCGCGCTGCTGTTACCCTCCACGCGGCCTTCTGAATCCAGATCTTCCGGATTGGTCGGGGCTCGCCCAGGCTCGGGCGCCCCCGGTTGGCCGGGCTGCCGTTTCGACTTGGGCTTCGGGGGGACCAGGTGGTGCCATGGGGCGCGGCGACACCAGGCAGGGCAAGCTGCCCTTCGAGGCCAAGAAAAGCTCCGCGACGGCGCCAGAGTCGGGGAGCGGCCCTCCCGCTGATGGTACCCCGGAGGACGATTGGAAGGCTCTGCTGGTAAGCATCAAGCATAGTCTGACGTCCATAGACTCCAAGATAGACACCATTAACAGTCAATTGGCCAGTGTTGTTGCAAAGTTGGAGCACCATGAGACTCGTATTAAAGAGACAGAGGACAGGATCTCCACCCTAGAAGATGGAGCCTCCTCTACTGACAAGCAGGTAACCCAAATGGACAGGCTCCTGAAAATAATCGCGGAAAAGAATGAGGACTGAGAAGCGCGGTCCCGGCGCAATAACATCCGCGTCCTGGGCCTTGCGGAGTCCACCAATACAGGGAAAATGGAGGTCTTCGTCGAGAACTTGGTTGTTGAGCTATTTGGAAAAGAGTCCTTCTCCTCTCACCTCATCGTGGAGAGGGCCCATAGATCCCTGGCTGCCCGGCCTCCACCGGGCGCACAGCCGCGACCCGTCATAGCGCGCTTCCTCAATTACAGAGACCGAGATGCGGTGTTACGTCGCGCAAGGGAGGTGGGCACGGTAATCTATGGTAACGCCACACTATCCTTTTTCCCTGACTTCACCGCCTCGGTACAGGAGGCTAGGCGGAAGTTTGCCGGTGTTAAAAAGAAACTGCAGGCCCTGGAGATGCCCTGCGCCATGCTATATCCTGCAAAGTTAAAGATCTCTCTTCAAGGCAAGCACCATTTTTTCCAAACCCCGCAACAGGTGGAGGACTTCCTCAAACACCACAAGAAAGACATAGTTGGGGTGGGGGCGGGTGGGCGGCGCTCGGGGGCTTCTTCGCCGATGGCGCAGCAGGACTGATGGTGCCGGGCGACGCTTCAGACTCGGACAGATGCCGTTGCAGACCTGGCCTCGGCAGCCTAGGGTATAACCTGGTGAGACATATTGCCTTTTTCCTTATGGTGGGAGCAGATGTCCATTGAACTGATATATGTTTACAAACTGTGCCCGGTCACCCACCTCCGTCCCGCATAGAGACGCCAGATGCATGTCTGGTCCTTGGTGGGTGCAAGTAAGGGGGTGGTGGGCAAGTTTGGCGCCCCTAGACAACGTTTCCCGATGGGCGATCCCCATTACACCTCCTCGCTCCGTAGGGGGGAGGCTTTTGGTATCTTCTGTGTGTTCTTGGGGATGGTAGGGGTTGGGCCTGGAGGGGTGGGGTGGGAGCTATGTACCCGGCCAGTTGGGGTTGCCGGCGTGGGAGGGTGCAAATTCAGACCGGTTTCAGGGGTCTTCGTCCCGCCAGTGGTGGGCATAAGAAGTTGGGGGGGGGGGGGGGGGGGGGTTTATGTTGATTAGGACGGTTGACACTTTTAGTGACACAGAGTGCTATATGACGTTACATCCAATAACTACACGCCACATATATCTTTGCCTGGGTACATGGGAGTCGTAACTGACTCACGTCCGACCTTTCAATTTCAGGTAGTATCCTGGAATGTACGGGGATTAAACGACCCAAGGAAGAAGAGACAGATTCTGGGATATTTGGATAGGCAGGGAGTGTCTATTGCCATGCTTCAGGAGACGCATTTAATACCGGGTGGGACCCCCCTGTTTGCTTCCCGCTGGGCTGCATGTAGAGTGTTTTCATCCTACTCAAACTACGCTAGAGGTGTGGCCATTTTGGTGCGACGGGGGATGGGGTTTATACCAGCTGGGACCGAGGTGGACTCCGGCGGCAGGTACTGCTTGGTCTGGGGGAAACTGCACTCTCACACGATACTTTTTGCATGCTATTACGGCCCCAACACTGACGATCCGTCCCCACTTCTCACACTGTGGGGTAAGATTCAAACCCTAGGTATTGCCCATGTTATCCTGGGGGGGGATTTCAATACTGCGCTCCGTCCGACAGCGGACAGATCACACCCACAGGCATCACATTACACGAACACACAACGCGCATTGGCGGACATCGTGGATGAACACTATTTGGTAGATGCGTGGAGGCACTCAAACCCCTCACTCAGACAGGGCACTCATCACTCGGCTGTGCACTCCACATGGGCACGCATTGATTATATCTTTTTGTCGGCTGGCCTCTCCTCCTGGGTGGTTCGGACGCTCCATCTTGCCCGCACATTCTCAGACCACTCTCCGGTCCTGCTTTCACTGCGCATACCCGTGGATGCGTCCCCTTATTCGAGCTGGCGCCTTAACCCAGCTCACCTAACTGACTCGGCCTTCAGGGCGGAATTGGAGCAAGACATACAAGAATTTTTTGAGCGGAATGTGGATTCAGTGTCCAGCCTCACCACGGTCTGGGAAGCCTTCAAGGTCACTGTGAGAGGTTGGTGTATAGCTAAAGGAGGAGGGGTCCTTCGCTCTCTGCGCGGGGATCTGCGAAAGCTAGAGAAGGAAATTCGACATTTGGAAGGCGAGTTGACGAGGTTCACAAGGGGGCATGAGGTGACGGCACAGATTCGAGAGAAAATGACGGAATACGCTGAAGCTGCAGATAGAGAATGCAAGTTTCTAGGGAAACCGTTTGTTGCGCGGGTATATGGAGAGGGGGATAGACCCGGCAAAGCGTTAGCCTCCGCAGTCCGGCCTCCTAGGTTCAGAAATTATGTAGCCTCCCTGCTAGACGAGCAGGGCGTCCCGCAGCGCAACCTACCGGACCAGCTTCGGGTCCTCACTGACCGCTACATCCGACTATACACCTCGCAAAGGACGACCCGATCAACTTACACGAGTATCTTGATGATACTGCCCTAGCCTGGCTGGGCCCGACTCAACAGAAATTCCTCCACCACGAAATTGAACTAGACGAAATCAAAGACGCTATAATGTCTATGACCTCTGGTAAGGCACCGAGATCGGACGGGTTACCTGTGGTAAATATTTCGTTACCGGTACTATTTTTATGCGGTAAAGTCTATTAAGAATAACTCAGTAAATATAAGAGGCAGAATCCGTGGTATTAGAGGTTTTAAAAGGCTTTATTCCTATACAAAGGAATACAATTCGAATTGTAGGCATTCTATTCCATCACCACGAAAGTTCAGGAAGGAAGGGCATACATTATTGACAGATAGGCAGTTTTATAGAAAATACATTACAGTGAAACAGATGCAAGAGGCGTAACAGCTGATAGTGTAGATAAAAGGTGCATACGTAACTAATAGAGGCGGTACATGGGCGTAATTTAATAAACGTCATCATACATGATGTCACAAGTGGGTGGATCCATAAAAGAATCCTGCAATGTCAGCAGAAATAGTTGGCAGAGATGCGCGCGCAGCCGCATGACGTGTGATTGACGTGCAACTAGAGGGTGAAGGGGACTTGACATTTAGCTCTACATGTGGAGACAGAAGTCTGGGGTTATGTCAACCTAATCCCAACTCATATCTAATATCCTATGTTTAAAGAACTGTGTTATCCAAAAAGAGAGGTCTTCTTAGGATAGAATCTTATTCTATACTGACTATACTGACTGTTAGTGCGTGTACAAGTGTCTAAGTGTCTACACTAGATGCGAGGGGGTAGGAATATTCCATGGTAACGGGGCTATGAATTACTTGCAGGAGGACAGCGAGGCCTGGCCTTGTGCACGGTAGCTGGAGGAATGTTTACCTAAACTACTAGGCAGGAATGCATCGGATGAGATAATCTTGAAGGTGAAATACAGTTTTTGGCAGGCGGCTGGCTGGATCAGGCACCGTTAGCCGCGCAGGGAGTAGGAAAAAAGTTCATGGATACAGATGCAGGCTCAGACTGGAGCTTTCAGAGGCAGGAGGCAGAAAAAGGCTTGATGACAGAATTCGGGCCTACTCGCCTGAATCTGTAAAATGTGGAAAGTGAACCACATAAAGTCGGTGGCCTTTCATACTTAGGAATGGAATATCTGACCCATTCATGGTGGATCTGAAAGAGGACATGTTGACGGTGGACGCACATATATTTGCGTCTTCAAAACTGGTGCAGGAGGGAACATACATGTACTTATAGCATGCACATGGAGCCGTTGGGGTCTACGATAGGGGACATAACTGATCACAAAATTCATATTTCCTCATTCCCTCCTTGTCCCCTTCGGACCCTTAGGAGATATCGATCTTCATCAATCCATCGATCTGTTCATATAGCATCATTTGTTCTTCTTTCTTCTTCCGGGATCTCGAACGAAAACTTGGATGTGGGATACACGAGGTGGCACACAGACCACAAATCGCTGGCCCACATTGTAGACATAAGCAGCAACTGAATAGTATGAGAAAGCCAATACCTAGGAAGGATAGGATTCTCCATCCCCAGGCTGACAACACGCCCCAGAACCAACCGGACCAAGTCCAGGTGCCTGGACTCTGGTGTATCTGGCTTACAATCTTATGAAGGCGAGTTATGGCTCTATATACTGACGGTGAATTTTCTGGTATGAAAATGCAGCAACTTGATCCGATGACCCTACAAGCTCCGCCCCTATCGGCCAGGATGACGTCAAGGACAAGACGATTTTGAAGCACAACAATCCGCATAGCAGACTGCTCTTCTGTTAAATTGCCTAAGGCAGAAATAGTTTCGTTCACTACTGCTTCAAGGGTTCTGGTTAATCTACGTATCAGCTTACTATTAGTGACTGTACCTATATAGGGAAAGAAACCTTTATTGAAATCTGTGTATTTTTCCCATGCTGTTTCAGTGTAATCGACAATTGGGAGATCTCTCTGCTGTCTATTGTGTACTAAATGGGTATTTCTATGATAATCAGGAGGAGCTAGGAAAACAGGTGGCAGAAGGAATGCTATGTAACAGGTACCATCCCAATCTAGAGGTAGACGTATATATGCGGTCTGGCCACATATAAAGTAGGAATGGCGAGAAGCTCTGAATGTAGACTTGCCTTGATCACTGAATTTTATTACAGTGGTGCATTTACTATGGCCCATGTGTATGGAGCCATTCTTTCTTATACATAATTCCCCTTTTACTGGGAATACTGACATGGCGGGCAAGATTGGTGTAGCTTCAGATTCAACGTTCAGGATCATAAGGTTAAGTGTAAAATTACCTAATCCATATACTTCATTTTCTAGATCAGTTCCTGTTCTTTTGGGAAGTCCCTCCTTGTTAGGGTAGCAGACTTTAAGCAAAACTAAGTTCAGGTTTCCCCATACCCAGTTGTCTTGATAAATCGCGGAATTTGAATCTAGGGAATTAATCAAACTAAACCATGCTCCACAGGAGCCATTGTGTGTGAACGGATAGGGAAAGAGGGGCAAAACTCCCTTATAGTTCTGATAGGGAGGGAGTCGGCCACATATCCAACAATTTGTGGCATTGCTGGTTTGATGGGAATGATGTAACATACTAATGAATGTGTTGTTGCGCAGCGCAAATCTATAAGACAATTCATGCGGAGGTAATTCACTAAAAGAATGTTCTGCAGTTATATTGTAAGCACGCTTAGGAATAGGGCAATACATGTGTAATAGTATGCTGACAATGATGATCAGAAGACTTAGAAAAAACAAAATTAATAATGTTACTGTGCAGTGACTACAAAATGATTTACAATACGCATGCTTCTTGAGCTGCATCTGATGATTTCTTTCTCTATTCCGGTCTAGAGGATACATGTCAGAGACAAATTCAACCGATTCACCTTGGAGAGGACTTAAACAATCAAATTGTCTGACTTACTAGACCTCAATTTTAGTTTGTAAAGTTCTGGTTTTGTTAATTCAGCCAAGGGGAGCTTTGAGTCTGTCTGTGAGGGAATACAGGGTTGAGTATCTACACTGGATGGTAGTCCATAAAATTTCTTGATATGACTCCAGTGCAACCACCCTTTCCGTCCCTCGATTTTCACGGCTGTCCTTGTGGTGAGTAGAACCAACTTCGGTGACTTCCACCTAGGATCCAGTTGGGTCTTCCGGTCAAAATTCCTGACCAGCACCAGGTCCCCAGGAACCACGTCATGGGGCTTCACCTCAGTATTGTCGGGAAAAGCTGCGGATACCTGTGAACGACAAGATTGTAGTGCAGACATCAAGGAAGCCAGGTAATCTGTCAGCATATTACAGTCAACATCAGTGATTTTGCGAGGTATAGGCGTCCCCCACATATTTGGTGATCTACCGAAGATCACCTCATACGGGGATAGCCCTGTTCGAGAATGTGCTACCATTCTCATGTAAAAGAGCGCAACTGGTAAGGCTACTATCCAATCGACTCCTTTTTCCCTACATATTTTGGACAATCTAATTTTCAGAGTTTGATTATGGCGTTCCACGAGACCTGCTGCCTCGGGATGTCGGACACAGTGGAATTTCCATTGGTAGCCTAATAGAAGGGAAACGTGTTTCATTAGTTCGGATGAGAACGGCTGGCCGTTATCTGAGTAGACAACACGTGGTAAACCGTACCGTGGGAAGAATTCTCGAACTAACTGTTTGGCAGTAGTCGGGGCAGTGTAATCTGAAACCGGGTATGCTTCTGTCCAACGGGACAGAGCACAGACAACTACGAGAACATATTTGAATCCTCGACATCGTTCCATCTGGATATAATCCATCTGGAGGACTTCAAAAGCATGATCGGGAGTTTGAAATCCACCCTGCTCTACGGGGATGCTTTTACCTGGATTAAACTGACAACATATCATACAGGTACGAACTTTTTGTTTAGCTGCGGCTCGTAAATGTTTGTTGAACCAAATGTGTTGAATGCTGTCTAGCATACCTTTTTCTCCTAGGTGCGCTGGACTATGTATTGTGTTAATGATGACTTGGACCATTGAGTCGGGAAGAAACCATATAGATTTTTCCTTCGTCATCCATCCTTGATCCGTTTGGATCCCTCCTAATTCAGTCCATTTCTTTATTTCTTCTGGTGTAGCGTGTGTCTGTATGTCAATTACATCAAGAGCGGGGTCCTTAACTGTCATGCAATGTGTTGGTGTCGGAACTATTGTCTTTGTCGTGTCAGTTGTGTGAGTCTGATTCTGAGCAGTCTGTTTAGCTGTTCTGTCAGCTAGGTCATTACCCTGAGAAATGATATCGGTAACTTTTGTGTGGGCTTTGCATTTCATAATCGATATTGCAGTAGGTAGATGAATCGCGTCTAATAGGGCTTGAATGAGGGGTCCGTGTTGGATGTGGGCACCGTGAGAAGTTAAATAACCTCTCTCTCGCCACAGTACGCCGAAGTCATGGACGACTCCGAATGCATAACGTGAATCTGTGTATATGTTGACTTTTTTATTTGTGGCTTGAATACAGGCTTGTGTCAGAGCGGTGAGCTCTGCTGCTTGAGCTGACAAAGTGTTAATACAATTTGTTTCAATGACTTCAGTGTCTGTTGTGACTGCGTAAGCGGCCACTAACTCTCCTGTACTTGTTCTCATACATGACCCATCTACATACAATGTTAAATCTGGATCTGACAAAGGGATATCTGTCAAGTCTTGTCTGGGTTTCGTCGTGATAGTAATGACTTCGACACAATCATGTGCCAATGGATCTGTTCCGCCTACTGGTAACAGTGTGGCAGGATTTAACGTATTACAACGTCTGATTTCTATGTGTGGCTGAAACAATGTCAATTCGTAACCGGTGAGTCTCGCTATAGTCAAGTGTTGTGTTTGTGTGCGGTTCAAGAGAACCTCTACTGCGTGTGGTACTTGTACTGTCAATTGATGTCCTAGCACTATGGCATCGCTTTGTCTGATTGCTAAAGCTGTTGCTGCCACCGATTTCAGGCACGCTGGAAGTGCCTGAGCTACTGGATCTAATGTACTAGAGAAATAAGCACATGGTTTATGTGATCCTGCTTGTTCCTGAGTGAGTACTGACAAGGCAGTACCTTCGCGTTCTGTAACAAAGAGTGTAAACTGTTTACTGTAACATGGTGTTGCTAGGACAGGTGCTTGGCATAGAGCTTTCTTTAAGCTTTCAAAAGCGTGTGTATGTTCTGGAGTCCAAGGGAGGACAGTCGATGTGGCTGCCTCCTGTGTTGTCAACTGGATGAGTGGTTTTGCTAGAAATGCATATTGAGGGATCCACTGCCTACAGTATGAAGTGAGGCCTATAAAAGCCCGCACCTCCTTTTGTGTCTTGGGTGCTGGCATGTTAGCAATTAACTGGATTCGGTCGGGTGTAAGCTGCCTTCCCTCCTTGGACAGCGAGTGCCCAAGGTAAACAACTCGCTGGACACAGAATTGCAGCTTAGAAGGGGACACCTTGTGCCCCTTGTCAGCCAGAAATTTCAAAACCGTCAGTGACGCTGTCTCACATTCAGGTTCGCTTCGGGCGGTGATCAGCAGATCATCGACATATTGAAGCAAGGCAGTGTTAACTGGCATGTGGATACTGTCAAGTTCTCGTTTCAGTGCTTGGCTATAGATGCTGGGGCTTTCTGTAAATCCTTGAGGTGCGCGTGTGAATTTAAAGCTTCGTCCATTTAAACTAAAACCGAACAGATATTGACTTTCCGGATCGATTGGGACACTAAAGAAAGCATTTTTGAGATCAATTACAGTGAAGAACGTTGCTTCTGAGTCAATAGCTGTGAGTAATGAAGAGATATCTGGGACCACAGGGTATTGTGGTACAATACATTTATTTAATTCGCGCAGATCAATAACTAATCGATATACTGGTGGTGCTTTTGGATCCGTTCTTTTAAGAATCGGAATTATCGGGGAATTACATACATTGGAGTCTGTTTCGACAACCACTCCTTGTGTAATGAGCTCGTCAATGATTTGCAGTAAAGCCACTACAGCATCTTGTGGTAACTTGTATTGTCGCATTCGTGGTAGTACTATTCCTGATTTCAGTGTAACTCGATATGGTGTAATGTTCATGCAACCAACATCAGTGGGGCCTTGTGCCCATAAATGTGTAGGTAAATTCTGCAGTCGGTGATCCATGTCTCTGGACACGTAGTGACCTTTAAAGTCACGTAAAAATAGTCGTACTCCTTCCGGAGAACAACATATTATGGCTCCTAGAGCTTTCAATGTTTTTATGCCTAACAAGTTTTCTGGACATGATTTAGTAAGCAATAAATCTGTAGTACGTGTCAATGGACCGACTGTAAGTGGAAGAGGTTGTGTTACGTCATTGATTATAGGTTTTCCTGAGAATCCAAGGGAAATATTCTGTGAGCCTGAGAGGGGTGCCCCTGGAACTTCACTGCGTCTTATAGTTGTTCTGCTTGCCCCTGTATCAAGTAAAAACTTTCTGTCTTCCCCTAATAGTTCACTATGTACATAAGGTCCCTCTTGGTCTACAGGAACCTCAATAAGGGGTAAGCCAACTTCCCTCTCTAGGCTATCTCATGAGTATCGCTGATAATCGGGATAATCTGTTTGTGCATACTGATACATCTGTTGTGTTGTTGCTTGTGTTGCAGCAATAGGCTGCGCTTGTGGTGGTGCTACGATCTGTTGTGGAGCTGCCTGTTGCGGAGCTTGTTGTTGCGGAGCTAACCTAAGTTGTGCATGCTGAGGGATTTGTTGTTGATTCTGATCCGGTCTAGGTGGACGTGGTCTCTCATGCGTTCTACCTGTGGCTATATTATGTTTCAGGACTGGACAATCGTGTATATAATGACCTGGTTGTTTACAATAGTTGCATGTCCCTTTCGCAGGACCTGCGGAATCACCCTTTTGATGACCATCGGCTGGAACTGACTGTGCAACAAGCATTTTCATTTTTGTATCTTTCATACGTCTTTGTTCGTGTTCTTGTTCTTCTCTAATTCTATTGTGGTGATATTGTAACATCTGTAGCATCTGTGATGGGGTATTACCTTGCCAGGTACTTTCGAATTTTAATACTCTATTCTTGACTTGTAGTAGAGAATTTTCAACTAATTTTGTCACAAACAGATGTGGATATGACTCACTACTGGCTTTTATGCCACTATTTATACTAAAACATTTTTCAAATCGGGAATAGAAATCACTAGTGTCTTCATCTGGTTTTTGTTTACAGGCTGAGATTGCACCCCAGTCTTCCTTTTTCGTGGTTAATAAACGTGGCAGTACCTGTATTAGTAATCCTGCGAGTGCTGTAGTCTTTTCCCCAAGCCCTGCTCCTGCAGCTCTGGCCTTTTCTTCGTTCTCTAACGCTGTCCAATCTATCTTTTGGTCTCCCACCTCCCATTCCTTTTCTTTGAGTTTCTCATAAACACCGGCGGGTAATAGGACTTTTAATATTTTCATAATATCGGGGTAGGTATACTCTCCCATGAGTAACATGTCTTTTATCTCACGGTGGAAACCTGCTGGGTCCTTGTCATGGCTGGGTACTACTTTCTTCATTTCTAATAATTCCAATTTAGTTATAGGCGTGTACACAAACACGCGTGTAAAATTATCACCGGCACCTCTAATTGGGTGCACTTCGCGTAACGGGTTCTGTCTATCTATGTGATACATTTTTCTTCCCATGATGGGAACTGGAACGTGTTCTGGGCATACGAAATTTAAATATTGGTTTCGGGATTCTAGAATTTCCTTAATCAAATCAGTACCTGACCCTCTCCATATGTTCGTGAGTAGTTCTGTCAATATGTCAGGTAAGGGTCCTGGATCGGAGTGTTGGCTTTTATATAATATAAGGAGGTGTTGAATCATGTATATACTAGCTAAACGCTGTTCGTATGGGTCAAGATTCAGAAACGTGTGTGCAAGTACATCATCATTGTATTCGCCGGGACTGTCAGCCCATTGTACTGCTGACCTGGCTAATTCTTGTTCGTCCATGGAATCGAGCATGTGGTACCCCCTTCGATCTCGGAGTAATTTATCAGCGGCTTGGAATAAGTGTTCAGGGGATTTTGTATTTAACATAGGGTTTGGAAAATGTCTATTATATTCTGGACGTATTGGGTCATTAAAACCTCTGGTATTATTATGGGGTCTTCCTCTACCTACATAAGCTATTGTTTCTAATTGCTCTGATTCTTGCTCCTCCTCTTCTTCTGATTCTACTCTGTCGGTTTCTCGTCTTTCTTTATGTATTCGTTCTACTTCCTTGCGGATCTTTCGACACATGGCGATTATACACGCCTGTCTATCATGTTTCTCTTCTGATATGTTCTGACCCAATTTAGCAAGTCTTTGCATGGTTTCGTGATCTGCCCCAGGCCTGTCTTGATTCCTGATTACACAATTTATGAAAAAACGTAGTAGTTGTCTTTGGACATCCACTTTCTGGTATTCCATAGCTTCGTTAATACTTTCTGGACCTTGCCCTGTCTGGACAAAGCGGTATATTTCGTCTAGGTGTTCACCCATTCCTGGTATTGTCATTAAATATAATGTAGCTCGTCTTATACGTAGTGATGATATGAGCAATTTATCCTGTCTACCTGGTACTGGGTCGTATCTACAATCCACAAGCTGTTCTTTAAACATGTCGGATGTCGCTAGCTGGGGGGTACGTTGGAGTGCTAAATCTCTAAGGGTCTGTTTATTTCGCGGCGGGGTGGCAAACATGTCTGTCGTACCTCCTGTAGCACCATCTGAGGTGCTAGGCACGAAAGGATTCGTTGGGCGTAGGATAGAGATTGTAGATGCGGGAAAAACTGTAGAAACGGACGGGACTTGCATAGGAGTTTGTTGTTGCGGGGGCACAGAAGGATGCTCTTGGTGTTGAACACCATCGGCAAGCGGTGTGGGTGGTATGGCATTAGCATACTCGGGAGCTGCGTCATCTAAATAGGAGGAAAGGAAAACGTCCTTTGCTGTTTTGGGATGTGTTTTGGAAAGTGCTTTTATCGGGAGCAATGGAGGAGTTAAGTCTTTTGGTATTTCCGGAGTAGCCTTAGGTAACCCTTCGGCCAGAAGAGGATACATACCATTCATAAGAGCGTTTCTTTGTCTATCTACTTGTTCTGATTTTACTCGGGTACCTTCCTCAAGTAATAGATTTTCTCGGGTTTTGTTTGAATTCTCTCTACCTTTCTCTTCCTGTCTGAGTGCCTTTTCTGTACGTCTATATGATTCTTTACGCCATAATTCAATGGCATCTTTCTGTGACTGTCTGGCTTTCTTTTTCCATAATTCTTCTTCTACTCTCATGATGCAATCTGCATCCCAGGTCCCCGCTGCGGGCCATCTCTGACTTTCTGGTAAATCCTTGGTGTAGTCCACCCATAAATCAAGAAATAATACGGCATCTAGGCCATGCTTATGATACATAAAGTACCCTGGAGTGTCCCTCGGTGGGATGGGAACAGCTTCTTCGAGTACACCTTTTCTAGTTTTGATCTGTCTTAGTTTCGAAAAGAGCGGCATTTTTTAGACCTTATTACTAGAACACACTTTATACAAAAAAAAACACAATAATGAACAGTCATTCACACCACAGTATATAGAACTTATTTTAAAACATTTAACACTTAACAGTTTTACGAACAATGATAACTAATAGAAAACTAGTTACTGACATAATACTGACACTAGATAATACTTATTTATACGCAAGACATACTATATATACTGCTAAACAGTACAGATACACTGCTAAAACAGTGCAGACCGGATTTGTGTACCCAAACCCGTCTTGACCGGCACAGACTATGTGCACGTTAAATGCCTCCCCGGTAATGGTACTCACCGGGTAGCTCGGAACGGAAGGCCTCGGAACGGAACTGAAACTGGACCGGACTGGACTCGACTCGACTGGACTCGGAACTTCGGAACCTGGCGGGACTCTGTATACCTCGGATCTTGCTCTCTCAGCTAGGCTCTGGTCGGGATACTTCGCACTTCTCACCGCCTCGTCTGGGTGTTGATCGCAGCCTCAGTCGTCCCCGCTTGGCCGGAGGGAGATACAGGAAATCCTGCAGGTACGCGTTTTTGTCCGTTCAGCTGTGGCAGGAGACCGGGCCTGCAACGCACCGCCGGCGCGTGAGATGAGAAAGTGTCCCTGTTCGGGCGCCAATTTATGTGGTAAATATTTCGTTACCGGTACTATTTTTATGCGGTAAAGTCTATTAAGAATAACTCAGTAAATATAAGAGGCAGAATCCGTGGTATTAGAGGTTTTAAAAGGCTTTATTCCTATACAAAGGAATACAATTCGAATTGTAGGCATTCTATTCCATCACCAGGAAAGTTCAGGAAGGAAGGGCATACATTATTGACAGATAGGCAGTTTTATAGAAAATACATTACAGTGAAACAGATGCAAGAGGCGTAACAGCTGATAGTGTAGATAAAAGGTGCATACGTAACTAATAGAGGCGGTACATGGGCGTAATTTAATAAACGTCATCATACATGATGTCACAAGTGGGTGGATCCATAAAAGAATCCTGCAATGTCAGCAGAAATAGTTGGCAGAGATGCGCGCGCAGCCGCATGACGTGTGATTGACGTGCAACTAGAGGGTGAAGGGGACTTGACATTTAGCTCTACATGTGGAGACAGAAGTCTGGGGTTATGTCAACCTAATCCCAAATCATATCTAATATCCTATGTTTAAAGAACTGTGTTATCCAAAAAGAGAGGTCTTCTTAGGATAGAATCTTATTCTATACTGACTATACTGACTGTTAGTGCGTGTACAAGTGTCTAAGTGTCTACACTAGATGCGAGGGGGTAGGAATATTCCATGGTAACAGGGCTATGAATTACTTGCAGGAGGACAGCGAGGCCTGGCCTTGTGCACAGTAGCTGGAGGAATGTTTACCTAAACTACTAGGCAGGAATGCATCGGATGAGGAATGGAGGAGATAATCTTGAAGGTGAAATACAGTTTTTGGCAGGCGGCTGGCTGGATCAGGCACCGTTAGCCGCGCAGGGAGTAGGACAAAGTTCATGGATACAGATGCAGGCTCAGACTGGAGCTTTCAGAGGCAGGAGGCAGAAAAAGGCTTGATGACAGAATTCGGGCCTACTCGCCTGAATCTGTAAAATGTGGAAAGTGAACCACATAAAGTCGGTGGCCTTTCATACTTAGGAATGGAATATCTGACCCATTCATGGTGGATCTGAAAGAGGACATGTTGACGGTGGACGCACATATATTTGCGTCTTCAAAACTGGTGCAGGAGGGAACATACATGTACTTATAGCATGCACATGGAGCCGTTGGGGTCTACGATAGGGGACATAACTGATCACAAAATTCATATTTCCTCATACCGGTTGACTTTTACAAAGCTTACCTTCATGTTCTGGCCCCGGTGCTGAAGCACGTGTACTACAGTGCACTTGAGGAGGGAACCCTGCCGGCTACAATGCGCGAAGCTCTTATAACATCTTTGTTGAAGCCGGGGAAACCGCCGGAACACTGTGACTCGTATAGGCCTCTCTCTCTATTGAATACAGATATTAAAATATTAGCAAAAGTTCTGGCAACGCGCCTTAATCTTCTGATGGAGCGTCTGGTCCTCCCAGATCAGGCGGGGTTTGTTCCCAATCGGGCGACCGCACATAATCTGCGCACATTGCAGGCTGTGATGCAGGATATTGACCCACAGAGTGAGGCCGCCGCGGTTTTTCTGGACGCCACTAAGGCATTCGATTCCCTGGAATGGGATTACCTTTTAGACTTGCTTGAACGAATGGGCATCCCGTTCAGTTTCCCGAACTGGATCCGGCTGATGTACTGCCGGCCGCAGGCCGCGGTCTTGCTCAACGGAGCCCGCTCCGCCCCCTTTGTCATCTGCAGAGGTACCAGACAGGGATGCCCTCTCTCCCCTGTTCTGTTTGCACTCGCTATTGAACCCTTGGCGGCCAAACTCCGACAGCATCACAACCACCGCTCTCTTATATATCCTGAGCGTCAGCTGCTCATTGCGCTGTACACGTCGATGACATGACCCTTTATGTGCATAAACCACAAGAAAATCTGAACCCCTTGCTGCGCGAAATAACTAAATTCGGAGCCATCGCTGGGATTCAGATAAACTGGGCGAAGTCGGCCTTGTTCCCCTTGACGGACAAGACTCTACGGTTCCCACTAGATTACCCATTAATATGGGAGGCGGAGGAGATAACGTACCTCGGCATCAGGGTGACCAGGACTAACTACGGGACGGCACTCGATAAAATCACTGATAACATCACAAAATGGATCCATCTCCCGCTGTCTATGGCAGGGCGGGCCTCCCTGATTAAGATGGTGCTTCTTCCTAAATTGTTGTACCTTTTCACCAACATACCATATAACCCGGGCTCCCATTTCTTCCGGGCCCTCAACTCCCAATTGACACGTCTTGTTTGGGGCGGAAAGCAGGCCAGAATTGGGCTGCGGACCCTCATGTTGCCATACCACCAGGGAGGGTTCGACGTGCCTAATTTCCAACGCTATTATGATTGCGCTCAGGGCCATTTCGTGGCCTATTGGTTCCACCCCCCTCCCTTTATGGCGCACTTAGCGGTGGAGGATGGATATACGAGACCTGAGCAACCTTCTGGATATCTATTCTCGGAGGTCCGAATGGGAGACCGGGACCCCACCACGGTCGATTGCACTGTAAGGGCCTGGAGGCGCATTGCGGACCATATGGGGGTTACATTCCTATACTCCCCTCGGATGGTCGTGGCGCATGACCCCAGACTGAGTTTCGCCCACGAGGAACTTGGTTGCAAAATGCTTGCAAAGCTTGCCATTCACACGTGGGGTGACCTATACCACCAAGGGGGATTCCGCACGGCGGCCCACTTCTTTGGTGAGAGCTCCCCGTCGGTGATGGATACGTTTCTTTATACTCGACTGCGGAAAAACATTAAGGCGGTCACGCCTAACTTTCCGGATGAACCGGATATCTTAGTGCCTCTGCATACTCTGCTACAGGCTGGCACCCCAAAACATGTGGTCTCCATGTTGTATGCAAATGCACAGGCAGCTCCATCACCCCCCCCCCTCAGAGCGCGTGTGGACTGGGACAGTGACCTGGGGACTCAGATGACGGATGAGCAGTGGGAGGAGAGTTGTTCCCACACTAGCGCGGTGACGGGGAGTGCTCGCCTCCGGCTGGTTCACTTTAAATTTTTGCATCGCCTATATTATACCCCTGCCAAGCTACTCCGGTTTGGGCTGAGGAAGGATGACCGCTGCGTGAGGTGCAGGAGAGCGGGCGCTGACTTCATGCATCTGGCATGGACATGCCCGGCTGTGGCTACTTACTGGGACGAGGTCTTCGTGGCACTTTCAGAAATGATTGGGGTGGTCACCGCACCGTGCCCGGAGATAGCCCTGCTGGGTCGTTCAAATCCGGCGCTAAAGACACACGATGGGGCTGCTGTTGGCAAAGCGGCACATGGCGTGTAGATGGGGACGGGGGCGAGCGCCCAAATTCAAGATTTGGCTAACCACAATGTCCACTTGGCAGGAACGACTGCACCAATATGCTGACCTGTTGCCCCCCAAGTCGCGACCCAGGGACCTCTAAGGACCCCTTCTTACATACCTCAGGGGGGCTCACAGCCGGAAGGACTCGACAGAGGGAGGGAACAGAGCCGCGGAGAGGGCTAGCCCCCACACCTCGTTTGGTCCCGGACCCAATACCCAAACTATGGCGACGGATTGATGTCCCCGCCCCCCCCCCCCCTTTGTTCTTCTCCCCTCCTTCCCCGGGCGCAACCTAAAGATCACTCTCAGGGTAGCCGGAATGGGTATAGGCTTACCGGGGCGACTGAACTATGCGCGCCGTCTGCGCAGGCAGGAGGAGAGTCAGGTCGGACGTTTCCCGAGACTTTGGATACGGTAACACCTGGGTTACCATGGCGTAGGTAGAGGGGCATTTCTGGATGTAGCACCAGTTCACACTCTTTAACTGTGTCAGGGCTCTTTACTCCCAGATCATTGGCTGTATCAGTGAAGTGCAGAGCGTCATCTCACCAGCTCATGATTGCACCCAGTAATGAGTCACTTCACACGGTGGCTTTGCACTATACCGTTCTATACGCCACATACTGAGTATGGTGGGTACGCACTGGGGGTGTACAGTTCTTATTGGAGTTGAAAGTTGGTTATAAAACGATGTAATGAAACCTCATGTCATCACTGTAGCTCATGCCTTGTTGTTATAACTGCTTTTGTGTGACATCTTCAACAGCTCGCCTTGCATTGCTTCGCGGCCGGCCCACGTGGGTTGTAGGCCGCATGCTGTGTCCGTAAGTTAATCCTGTCTGGCAAGTGCTATACGTATGCTTACCTGCAAGTTGTCGCTGCTGGCCTGTTATCTAAGGTTGTAGGCGTGAAGCTGTGTACTATTTGTTACTGACCAATAAAGGTTTAAAAAAAAAAAAAAAAGACAGCGAACTCCTGCACTGGGCGGTGCAGAGCAGGCAGGCAGCCTTTAGTAATCCCTGCTATGTGCAGTCTTACTGAAAACCATAGGTGACTGACGGCGGCGAGAGTCATCCGGGTCTAGGCCAAAGGGTGCCGACACGGAGTCTTGGAATACAGGCTATTAGTATGTGTTTCCTGCTAATATTCTTAACATAAGCGGGGAAGTCGTGTCGTTACTCTTCCCTCACGTAAACCCGCTGTAGTACGTCACTTCTGCCTGTCCAACTGCGCTAACAGGGCAATGTCCGTTCAATGACGACGAATCGAATAACTTGACAGTTAACAAAATGTCATAAAGTCCATGCCCAGGACGGCCGTCTCGTAAGAGACACGCGGCTGTCTTTTGGCCGCTGTTTGAGCTCAAACACGTACCGGGTAGCAGTGTTCTCACCCAGCCAAGCAACAGCGTAATAAACAATATGTAAACAATACATGCCCCCTTACCTAAGGTATGTTTAGAGAGGTTAGCGGAAAGAGCTGAAGACAAAGTGACTGCTGGACAGACGTGTGAAAATATTTTAAATAAATGTAAAATAAACTAAGTGGGGAACGTGTGTGTGTGTGTGTATATACCGCAACTTACGAACCAGTGTGTGCCTCGCAAGAGGAACGTAGAGGGTTCGAATTGTTTTTGGGCCCGGGCAATGATAAGTTTGGGTTCCTGTCTAGAGGTTGGAAGTCCTCGGCTCGACATGTCGGATCACGCCGCCTCCACAATCCAAACACAGGCTGCCCGCTCTGCCCTCCGGCTGCCTGTCCCAACAATTACAGCGAGAGCCGACACTCACCAGCAGCAACTGGTAATGGGAAGCAGGCCCCCGCTCCAGAGGGCACACACGGCTTTCACTATTCGAGCCGCGGTTATTTTCAGAAAGAGGATTCCGTGCTCAGAAATGACCACTTTAACTTAACACGAGCAGGGTCAGACCCACTTCACAAAAGCGCACAACATTCCCATTTAAGGAGCATAAGAATGAAGTGCTAGATTTCGATAAAAGCCATAAAGGTCGGTCCCATAATGCCGGAGGCTCCCAAGCTACAATCCGTGTTGTATGCGCACCCAAGCCGCGCCACGGACCTGGACGCCCAGTTTTCCCATCTGCGGCTCGGCGGTGCTGACAGCAAGCGGCTTAAAGTGTGAAAGCAGGGGACGTGGGTCCGCACGTCAGGGCCTTCAAATGGCCCCGAAGAGGAGTCCTTTCAAGAGGTTGACACCCCGCTTCAGACCGCTCCGTTGCCTGTACTCGGATTAAAAACGGGACGGGTCACCTCGTGGGCTAAAAAAAAAACAACTTACATTTCACTCCAATCGGGGCTGAGGTCACCCCTGTCCCATCAGCACACCACCGCCTTTCTCCGAGGTGAAGCAGAAATGCCTCGGAGCAACGCAGCGGCGGTTTCGGATTCGGGGGCGTGTTTTTCTTTTTCTCTCCTCTTGCCATTGGCTGGAGGAGAGAAAAACACGCCCAGCGAAAAGTAGTGAAAAAACATGCCCCCGAATCCGAAAAGGACGGGGCCTGTTTTGCGAGACAAACCTCTTCTCCAATGGCTGGCCAGCATTTAAAAGGCCAGCCAATGGAGAAGAGGAGAGAAGAGGGGCGGGTTCAAGCCCCTCTTCTCCAAGTCATTAAATCTCGCGAGCGAGACTGCGCAAGCGCAGCCTTCGCTAGCCGAGACCTAAAAAAGAGGGATAAAGAATGGAAAGAGCAAAAGCACAGGAAAAGTAAACACTGTCTCACCATCCCAGGCACTGAAGTGCACGTTTATAAGGTGTATGTGCATATGTGATCACACAAAATGCCGTCACTCATAGAACAAGTTAGCCAACGGATGGAGGGCTGACACACTGCTCCAGGTTGTATGCTGAAATGGGCGGAAGCAAAATTTGATTTTTTTTTAACAAAGCAATGGATGAAGAGGGATGACCTAAAGACTCTCCTATGAATGTATATATTTATTTTTTATGATTTTCAAATTTCATTACATGATGGTGGCAAAACAGCTAAAACTGTCTAAGCCTAATGATGTGTTAAAACAAAACAGTCACATCTATGCTTTGCAAATGTGATAGTTGTTTACAAATTAACATAAACCAAAACTTGTTAATGATAACAGTAAATCAACATCAAAGGTCATATTCAATGTATGACCATAGGGAGTAATACCAGTGGGTGTGACCATTATTGTTATTTAAATCTCTTTTCTGTGACTTTTCCTGTGATTTGTCAATATATATACACTAGGCTTCAGTGACAATATTGTGATGTCATAAGGATTAAGGTCATATCAACAACTAAGAGAGGAGATACCATGAGTTTTATAAAGTCGATGAGCGTAGTGTACCAGAGACCAGCACCCAGCTAAATCAGTGCTCACCTTACATTTATCACAGACCTATTTATGTAACCTAACTGTTTTTGTAAATATAAAGGAGTTAAGGCAAAAGTTCATATTGTACGCTCTCAGGAAGAACCAGGCAACAATCCAGTATAGTGATCCAAATTTAATACCAATTTAAGTGTGGTATTAAATTTGGGTCACTATACTGGATTGTTGCCTGGTTCTTCCTGAGAGCGTACAATATGAACTTTTGCCTTGGTTGGATATTAATTACCGGCACGCTCCGCCGGAGTGTACGCCACCTTCCCTAGGGTCCCAGTATTCCAGAAGGAGCTTCGTGTGAATGTATGTATATATATATATATATATATAACGGAGGAGACAGAGGCGGAAAAGGAAGCTACAGAGGAAGAGGCAAGAAGAACTACAGCAACCGAAAATAAACAAGGTAAATGGTGATGTTGTGGACAATACTGTGATTAATTTATCAGAAATAACTTTATCAACTGCTGAACAGCAGCTGTTATCTTTAGGTTTATCATTTTGTCCAACTAACTGTTTCAAATATACACAAACAAGAGTGGATGTTTTCAAGTTTATCCGTAAGCTAAAATTGAAAAAACATTTCCATCTGAAAAGCGCAGTGAATATTGCAGCGCAAACTAGAGCACCACAATTATATTCAAATTTGCAAGTTTCAGATGTAGATACGTTGTTAACAGCACATTCTTTGATAAACGATAACAACCCTACAGTGATTTCTACACAAGAAAACCTCAGTGAAACAGGCATTATGTACAATACTCCAGCGATCAGTCCATTCAAGCCTCCATCCACATTTATTCCTATGATGCCAAAGAATGCGATCGATGTTTTTAGTGACTGTATGATTGAAGATCTTAAAAAATTGAACTGCAATGTTCTTAAACAGAAAAGACGCTACAATTACTCTCAACTGCAATACATTAAACTTATTCACAAGTTACAGAAGCACATGGAAGTCATTATAAATAAAGCGGACAAGGGCGGCAATATTGTTTTGTGGCCTAGATCTTTATATATGGAGGAAGCATGGCGACATTTGAATGATGCCAGTTGTTATAGGAAAGCTAGCTTCCAGGAATTGCGCCAAATAAAGGAAAATGTATTTGCTGAACTATTGCAATGGAAACGAGTGGGTTTACTAACTAAAAATGAACACAATTTTTTAAAAAATGACCACCCTATGACCCCCATTTTATATTTTATCCCTAAAGTACATAAGAATACAATACCGGTTCCAGGCAGACCAATCATATCGGCACAGAGGAGTCTACTTGAAGCTATGTCGAAATATGTAGACTATTTTTTACATGAATCTGTGGAGAGCCTGCCTTCTTATATAAGGGATACTGGACACTTTTTAACTAAATTGAAAAATTTCAAATGGGAAAATGATTGTCATTTAATAGCGATGGACATATGTTCACTGTATACCAGCATTAACCACAGTGATGGTATTAATGCAGTTCGTTATTATCTGGACAAAAGAAGTATACATATGTATGAGCATAACAAAATGATTGTAAAAATGATTACCACTTGTTTGACCAATAATTACTTTTTATTCAACAAGGAAGTATTCCAACAGTTGCGCGGTGTGGCCATGGGAGCATGCTTCTCCCCCAGTTACGCATGTTTACACATGGGCTGGTGGGAGGAGCATGTTTTGATGGCCACCCACAAAATGGTATTTGAACAACATGTGCTCCATTGGTGGAGATTTATCGATGATGTTTTTTTAATTTGGAAAGGTACCATGGAGTCAGCCAATACCTTTGTGGAAGAAATTAATGAAAATACATTGAATCTCAAGTTCACTTCAAATATCAGTAATACCATAGTACAATTCCTGGACGTTGAAATCTTTATTAGAGAAGGCACACTACACACTAGATTGCACAGAAAAGCAACAGCCGGGAACTCTGTATTACATGCCACAAGTTCTCATCCTCGCCATCTTATTCGCAGTATCCCCTATGGGGAATTTTTAAGAATTAAACAGATTTGCTGCCATGAGGAAGATTTAAAAACTTGTCAAAAAGATACATTTGAAAGATTTTTAAATAGGGGCTATGCGGCTTTTGATTTGCACTTAGCTCAAGACAAGGCTAATAATACAGCTCTGGTTGCTTATCAACACATTGTTCATGAGGCCCAAGAATTATCAAGGCTTGGCAATAATGATAGTGACTCCACTATCTCGGAATCCATAAGCAACATCAGATTGATAACCAATTATTGCAGACAAGAAAGACAGATACGTAAAATTTTATACAAAAATTGGCCAATAGTTAGGACAGACATTACTATGTCGCAAATTCTGCCAGAACTCCCCCTTTTGACTTTTAGAAGGGCTCCCTCAATGAGGGATGCTCTAGTCAGAAATAGTCCTGAGGTGGTGACTTCTAATACTTGGTTAATGGCTAGAAATGTTTTTTTTAAGTGTAGTTCTTGTCGCGCATGTAAGTTTGGAAAAAATGTATCGGAATATGTCACAGCATTTAGTCCTGATCCAGTTAAAATAAAAGGACATCTGACTTGCAGAACTGAATATGCAATCTATATTTTAGAATGCACTTGCCATCTATTATATGTAGGCAGTACGAAGTTGCAAGTTTTTAACAGGATTTTACAACACTTGAGAGCTGTGGTCAATTCCGATCCCTCATATCCTGTAGCGCGACATTTAAAGTTGGTACACAAGAATAACCTTAATAACCTCAGTTACTATGTTATTAGTGCAATACCCAAAAACATTAGAGGGGGAAACAGGGAGAAAAGTTTGAGACAAGCGGAGTCTGAATTTATTATGTTACTAGATACTAAGATGCCAAATGGGCTCAATAACAATGAAGATTTGCATAACTTTTTATAATGAATTAATGATGTTGAGGAATTGATCAGTTCCTGGTTTATTTTAACTGACATTTTATCCTTAATTTTACCATGTTTTATCTAGGTTTCTAGATTTTATTTGGTTTTATGGGAATTTATTGTTAGTTTTAAGCTATCAGATTTTATTCATTTTAGACATCATTTTAAGTTGTGCAATTATATGTGATCTTTTGCTGCCATTTATTGAATTTTTCAGACATACATGTTCCTACATGGCTACTTAGCAGTTTTGACATTTTAGGTCTGTATTCAATTCTAATTCAAAAATATCTTGATTTCCTTATTTCATTAGATACTAATAATATGATCAGTTTTGTAGAGGATGACGCGTGTATCTGTATGGACATTGCACTTCAAATCTCTTGAAACATGGAAAAACGTCTGAAACATGAATTATAAGCTGCTTTGTACTTTATATTCAATTTATTAAGTTTACTTTTATTATGCACTTTAATACCAGCACGTTACTTTGCACGATTTTGCACCATTGTTCATAACTACCGCCAAATATGCCTAATATATCTTTATGGGCTTGTGTTTTTAAAATAATGTATTATTTAAAAATTGTATCATAGAATTATTCTGCTAATAGGCAAATATGCCAGTCATCAGATGTTAACAAAAATGCATTATGCATTTAGATATAATTATTGATAATGGACAGTATGATCTCCACTTTAATGAAGTTCGATAGTTGTGAGTTGTGGTAAATGAACATTTTGTTCTTATCAAATAATCAGATTGTTCACAAATATTGATAACATTATTAAGCATTCCATGTTAAACATTAAAACAGCAATGTTATAGATGGTAATGAGCATATAGGAACACTATGTTCTAATTGGACAATTATATTCTCATACCTATTGTGGTGGTAATATTTTATCATTCAACATTGATTGGCTAATGTGCTAGCACCTAGAAAAATATTTGTATTTATTTATATACATGAAAAAAATGCAGTCCTATATTTATGTCTATTCGTAAACTGTGTTGGCAATTATCTAAGCGGTTGTGTTATTAGTCACCTTATATAAAGTCAATCATTGGTCCTGCGCGTCATGTGATCAAGACTGCCGTGGGCAGTCGAAACGCGTCAGGCTGAGCACTTGCGTGAGATTTCTATGCACTACGCACTTTAACCTGCAAACTCAATAAAAGAATTTACTCTCCACGTCGTGGTCCGTACCTGCTTGTTGGATCCCATTAAGGATCGTTCCAGGATTTTGGCATATATATATATATATATATATATATATATATATATATATATATATATATATCAAAGAAACTTCCCAAATGTGCAGTCTCGCACAACGAAAGGAACGGACAACTTCAGTCGCCAGTGCTTGGAAATGGTGTTTATTCAAAAAGTTACGTGCCTAGTCCATGACGCGTTTCGAGCCACTCGGCCCTTGCTCACATGACCGCGTTACGTGCATCACAGTACATTTAAAGTGAAATCACCAACTAGCACCTGAAAACAATCAGAAAGCATAACTAAGGAAATAGAAAAAACACTATTGCGTGTAGATTCATTGTATTGACGACTCTATGTCACATTATTGAAAGAATCACGAAAAATACTTCTGCAACGTTGTAAACTTGGGCTTGAAAACTGTCAACAAAATATAAGTTTTTCTGCTGATACGTTTACTGTGTAGACCATTCATATGACTAACATTGTCAGCTGTACGCAAAGATTCAATCTATCACGGAAAGGAGTTATTTTTATAGGTGGTTAGTCTGTTGGCCTGAAAAACTTCCATAAATAAAAAATGCATGATATATACATAACAATTCAATACTATTTGTTGTATAAAACTGGCATTTGTTGTTACTGGGTACAAATACTCAATTGGAAACAGGTATTATGACTCCACAGGTTAAATAATCATTTGATAGCTGTAAGCAGGTATGCTGATAAACTGAAGATGGTCACCCAAGATAACATCCCAGAAACATTTCATATAAGTGGTTAAATCCATATTTTGCGGTATGTGCACGAGAGTGCCACAGTTAGTATGCTATAGTAATAGACAGCGCTCAGTGCTAAGGTGCCAATGCAGTTAAGTGTAAAGTGCTAGTGGTTAAAAAGATAAGTTCAGTACAGCTGAAAAATCACCAACTCCAATGTGGAGAGGGATTAACGAGCACTCTGTCAACATAGAAGGTATGAATACCTGAGGCTGACAAAAGGGATCCCCCTTAAAAAACAACCCTGAATGTTGTGTTGGTCTAGTAGAACTCCAAATGGAAGTGCACAACTGTTTGAATAATTTGACCAGGTCAGTGTCAAAGTTGAGGATTAGACAGTAATAGATTATTACCCAAAAACATCGTAAGATGTTATTTGCATGTTTGGTAGTGACGGATTGACCGTGGGCATGTAGATGGAATGCATCAGTAATTAACACTCTGGGACCTGGATTGATCATCTGGGATGGAATGGCCCAACAACTGACTGGTGCCCAAATCCCGTGTATTGGCCAGGCATTGCTTACAGAAAGTGGTGCATGTCCTCCCCAATATTGAGACCATGAGGGCATTTAGTGTCAAGCTCGATGATGTAGCGAGACTCCAATTGTCGCAATAGCTTTTCGCGATTCCCTCCTCTTTTTAGATTGGGTACGGAATCTAGAACGCAATATTTAAGACAATTGAGATTGTTGGCATGTATCATTTTAAAGTGACTGGCCACTGGATATGCGGGGTCTGAATTGACGATGGCTCGCAAATGCTGGAGAATGCGAGCATGCACCGGTAACTTGGTGCTGCCGATATATTTCAGTCCGCAAGTGCATTCTAACATGTAGACTGCATACTCCGTTCTACAGGAGTAGTGCCCTTTAATGGGAAAACTTTCCGGCGAAAAAGCAGTGGTGTAGCTATTTGTATTTGTTCCAAATTTGCATGCGCGGCAGGAACTGCACCTGTAAAATCCAGATTTGGGAGATAGCCAACTGGCTTTGGATGTTACTTCAGGACTGGATCTCACTAAGTCGTTGTGCATTGAATACGCCTTCCGGAAAGTAATGGTAGGCCTCATCGGGAGTACTTGTTTAAGCGTGGAATCTGTCAAAACAATAGGCCATTGTTTATTGATAATGGACTTGATTTGTTTAGCCTGTCTGCTATATGTGGTAATGAGCCTACATGTCGCTTGATTGCACTGGGAATCATCTGTAGGATTTGCTGAGGGTGTGTTTAATGTATGCAACGTGTTGCTGAGTAATGATAATCTGTCTGTGCGGTTAGCCTTGTCTCTAGCTGATTTGAGTTTGTGAGGATTATATCCTCTCTCTAAGAACCTCTGTGTGGCCACATTTTGATGTCGGATCAACTCATTAGAGTTGCTGCATGCTCGGCGAATGCGAAGATATTCGCCGAATGGGAGACTGGTGATGGTGTGGGCCGGATGGAAACTTTTGGCATGTAAAATGCTGTTGCCTGCTGATGGTTTACGATACAAACATGTTTCTATGTGATTGTTCTCAATGTACACTTTGATGTCAAGAAAGTTGCAGACTAAATTGTCTATGTTGGCTGTGAAGTGTAGATTGATGGTGTTTAAGTTGATTTTGTTGACAAAATCCTCAGCTTCCTCATGTGTACCATGCCAAATGACAAAAATGTCATCAATATAACGCCACCACCTAATGACATGTTTGCTCCACAAGGACCTGTGTTCTTGCTGTAGGACATGCTCCTCCCACCAGCCCACGTGTAAACACGCGTAGCTGGGGGAGAAGCATGCCCCCATCGCAACTCCCTGCAATTGTTGAAACAAAGTACCATCAAATGTAAAAATGTTGTTAAACAAACATCAACGGATCATAGAAATCAACATCTTGTTATGGGAATAAAGTTCAATGGGTCTTTTGCTGAGAAAAAATTCAATAGCTTGAATTCCATCAGTGTGCCGGATACTGGTGTAGAGTGAAGAAATGTCCAATGTTATGAAACAGTATTCTGAGGACCAAATCTGATTGTTGAGTTTGCACAAAAAATCTTTGCTGTCACGTAGATATGTTGGTAGTTGAGTTACAAGGTCCTGTAAGTAATAATCAATGTAACGAGAAGTGTTTTCAAAAATGCTTTTCTTGGCAGAAACGATTGGTCTACCCTGTACCGGATTGATGCCTTTGTGAACTTTAGGTATGAAATACATTGTTGAAAGAACCGGAAACGGGTTGTGAAGGAAATTAAATTCGTCCTTGCTGATCAAATTGTCTCTTCTCCACATCGTGAGGTCGTCTTTATAGTTTTTACTAATTTTGTTGAACTCAGTTGTATTGGTTCTGCGGTAACAATCCTCAACGTTAAGGTGTCGATAGGCTTCAGCTTTATATTCCTTTTTGCCCCACAGTACTATATTTCCACCTTTGTCGCTGTTATTGATGATGATTTCATGATTAGTGCCGAGTTTTTTCATCAGTTGGAAATAAGCACGTGGTTGATGTTTAGAGTAAAATCCCTTCTGATTTTGCTTGTTTCTAGTTATATGGATTTTCTTTAATTCTTCAACAATCCTGTCGTGAAAAATATCTACCGCGTCGCGGGGCATAACAGGAACAAATGTGGAGGTAGGTTTAAAGGGACTTAGACCAGGAAGGGAGATGTTGATACCTTCTATGTCCGTCAGTTCTTGTGTGTTGATACTGTGACTGCCGAGGTCATCATTGTTATCACTCAGTGAATGGAAAGTTTTCAACAATAATAGATCATATATATATATATATATATATATATATATATATATATATATATATATATATATATATATATATATATATATATATATATATATATATATATATATATATATTCACTTAAAAAACCATAGGTTTCACACGTTATAGTTAGCTGGACATTTCACTCGTAAAAAACCAATGAAATTCCCCCGTTATAGTTACTGCAGGCAACTATAACTCACGCGACCGCAATCCTCTGCTGATGACGTCAGATATTACATCACTGTATTTAGACACTTATTTACCCATGTCTTCTTCCATTAATCTTTAGCTATACATATATTACAAATATTTATTTTTCAGAAAGACACATATGTCATCAGTGATGTAATATCTGACGTCATCAGCAGAGGATTGCGGTCGCGTGAGTTATAGTTGCCTGCAGTAACTATAACGGGGGAATTTAATTGGTTTTTTACGAGTGAAATGTCCAGCTAACTATAACGTGTGTGAAACCTATGGTTTTTTAAGTGAATTTGCAAGGTTTTTTAAATGCTAATTCGTAACTATAACGTGTGTGAAACCTATGGTTTTTTCAGTGAATTTGTACGGTTTTTTAAATGCCAAGTTATGTTTTTATTATTATTTTTTTTTTTTCAGGTTTTACACCGTGCGCGCACCGTGCGCGCTGTGTGGGCACTCGGTGCGCGAAGCGCACCGAGCACCCACGGTTCGCAGTGTGCGCATGGTGCGCGCAACTCGCGGTTTAAAAAAAAAAAAAAAATGTTTTTTTCTCCCTTGGGGGTCCTTCTGTGACCCCCTGACCAAGGTTAGGGGGTCAGGAACTGTTCACTCTGCCCCCTTTTCACGTTCTCCACCTTTGTTTTTCACCCCCTCAGACTGCGAGAGACAAAATGGCGGCCGACACTTCCTGGTTTCGACCGATTCGAATGTTTACCGACATCTAACAACCAATCAGAATTGCGCTCGCGCACGGCAGGGTGCGCGCACGGTGCGCGCGTATAGATATTGATATGCTTTTAAATGCTATTTTCTCAGGAAATACTGTACAGATTTACACCAGACCTGCAAAAGGCACTTCCTTGACCTTATGGCTACCTCTCTGCCAAATTCCACGTAATTCTGTTCAGCCGTTCGGGCTGTAGCTGCGACTAAATGTCCTATGGAAAAATGCATGGGGAAAACGCGTTTTGGGACCCCCCCTTTTTCTCGGCGCCCGCTTGACGAATCACCCCGAGACTTTCAGGGTAAGAGCTGAACGGAGCGCCCCATTAGTTTTGAAAATTTCGCGAGGATTCGTCAACCGGCACCAAAGTTATTCAAAATAGAATTTTGAGATTTCCTATGGAAACTAGGTTGTAACTATAACTATCTACTGGCGACCGCCAGGAGAGAGCTAGAGAGATAGATAGAGAGCTAGAGAGATAGATAGAGAGCTAGAGAGATAGATAGAGAGCTAGAGAGCTAGAGAGATAGATAGAGAGCTAGAGAGATAGATAGAGAGCTAGAGAGATAGATAGAGAGCTAGAGAGCTAGAGAGATAGATAGAGAGCTAGAGAGATAGATAGAGAGCTAGAGAGATAGATAGAGAGCTAGAGAGATAGATAGAGAGCTAGAGAGATAGATAGAGAGCTAGAGAGATAGATAGAGAGATAGATAGAGAGATAGATAGAGAGCTAGAGAGATAGATAGAGAGATAGATAGAGAGATAGATAGAGAGCTAGAGAGATAGATAGAGAGCTAGATAGATAGAGAGATAGATAGAGAGATAGATAGAGAGATAGATAGAGATAGATAGAGAGATAGATAGAGAGATAGATAGAGAGATAGATAGAGAGATAGATAGAGAGATAGATAGAGAGATAGATAGAGAGATAGATAGAGAGATAGATAGAGAGATAGATAGAGAGATAGATAGAGAGATAGATAGAGAGATAGATAGAGAGATAGATAGAGAGATAGATAGAGAGATAGATAGAGAGATAGATAGAGAGATAGATAGAGAGATAGATAGAGAGATAGATAGAGAGATAGATAGAGAGATAGATAGAGAGATAGATAGAGAGATAGAGAGATAGAGAGATAGAGAGATAGAGAGATAGAGAGCTAGAGAGCTAGAGAGATAGAGAGATAGAGAGATAGAGAGATAGAGAGATAGAGAGATAGAGAGATAGAGAGATAGAGAGATAGAGAGATAGAGAGATAGAGAGATAGATAGAGAGCTAGAGAGATAGATAGAGAGCTAGAGAGATAGATAGAGAGATAGATAGAGAGCTAGATAGAGAGCTAGATAGAGAGCTAGATAGAGAGCTAGATAGAGAGCTAGATAGAGAGCTAGATAGAGAGCTAGATAGAGAGCTAGAGAGCTAGAGAGCTAGAGAGCTAGAGAGCTAGAGAGCTAGAGAGATAGATAGAGAGCTAGAGAGCTAGAGAGATAGATAGAGAGCTAGAGAGATAGATAGAGAGCTAGAGAGATAGATAGAGAGCTAGAGAGATAGATAGAGAGCTAGAGAGCTAGATAGAGAGCTAGAGAGATAGATAGATAGAGAGATAGATAGATAGATAGAGAGCTAGATAGATAGAGAGCTAGATAGAGAGCTAGATAGAGAGCTAGAGAGCTAGAGAGCTAGAGAGCTAGAGAGCTAGAGAGCGAGATAGAGAGCTAGAGAGCTAGAGAGCTAGAGAGAGAGCTAGAGAGCTAGAGAGCTAGAGAGCTAGAGAGCTAGAGAGCTAGAGAGATAGATAGAGAGCTAGAGAGATAAATAGAGAGCTAGAGAGCTAGAGAGATAGATAGAGAGCTAGAGAGATAGATAGAGAGCTAGAGAGCTAGAGAGATAGATAGAGAGCTAGAGAGCTAGAGAGATAGATAGAGAGCTAGAGAGATAGATAGAGAGCTAGAGAGATAGATAGAGAGCTAGAGAGCTAGAGAGATAGATAGAGAGCTAGAGAGATAGATAGAGAGCTAGAGAGCTAGAGCGATAGATAGAGAGCTAGAGAGCTAGAGAGATAGATAGAGAGCTAGATAGAGAGCTAGATAGAGAGCTAGAGAGCTAGAGAGATAGATAGAGAGCTAGATAGAGAGCTAGATAGAGAGCTAGAGAGATAGAGAGCTAGAGAGCTAGAGAGCTAGAGAGCTAGATAGAGAGCTAGAGAGAGAGCTAGAGAGAGAGCTAGAGAGAGAGCTAGAGAGCTAGAGAGCTAGAGAGATAGATAGAGAGCTAGAGAGCTAGAGAGATAGATAGAGAGCTAGAGAGCTAGAGAGATAGATAGAGAGCTAGAGAGATAGAGAGCTAGATAGAGAGCTAGAGAGCTAGAGAGCGAGATAGAGAGCTATAGAGCTAGAGAGAGAGCTAGAGAGCTAGAGAGCTAGAGAGATAGATAGAGAGATAGAGAGCTAGAGAGATAGATAGAGAGATAGATAGAGAGCTAGAGAGATAGATAGAGAGCTAGAGAGCTAGAGAGATAGATAGAGAGCTAGAGAGATAGATAGAGAGCTAGAGAGCTAGAGAGATAGATAGAGAGCTAGAGAGCTAGAGAGAGAGCTAGAGAGATAGATAGAGAGCTAGAGAGCTAGAGAGATAGATAGAGAGCTAGAGAGATAGATAGAGAGCTAGAGAGATAGATAGAGAGCTAGAGAGATAGATAGAGAGCTAGAGAGATAGATAGAGAGCTAGAGAGATAGATAGAGAGCTAGAGAGATAGATAGAGAGCTAGAGAGCTAGAGAGATAGATAGAGAGCTAGAGAGATAGATAGAGAGCTAGAGAGATAGATAGAGAGCTAGAGAGATAGAGAGATAGATAGAGAGCTAGAGAGATAGATAGAGAGCTAGAGAGATAGAGAGATAGATAGAAAGCTAGAGAGATAGATAGAGAGCTAGAGAGATAGAGAGATAGATAGAGAGCTAGAGAGATAGATAGAGAGCTAGAGAGATAGATAGAGAGCTAGAGAGATAGATAGAGAGCTAGAGAGCTAGAGAGCTAGAGAGCTAGAGAGCTAGAGAGCTAGAGAGATAGAGAGAGAGCTAGAGAGATAGAGAGATAGAGAGAGAGATAGAGAGCTAGAGA